>NC_056735.1:903183659-903391159 GCF_019279795.1 Protopterus annectens
ACAGTCAACAGAACACATTGCGTACACTACATATCTCAGGTACCAATATGGTTGTGAGGACGACCCTAGCAGTTTTGATCTTCCACATGTGTAATTCACGCACATAGGTACACGCAAATACTTATCTTTCATGACATGGTAGGTAGACCCGGGTAATACCCATTCATCTTTGGGCCGTCCAGACAAGTACGACTTGGACCGCGAATGGGCAGATATTGAACAAATGCTCTGACCATTGGTACGGTTGCCACCTTTTCATATGACCAAAATGGGACATTTTCGGGACACACATCAGATTTTAAAGGCCAACACATACCCACGGTCAGTACAAAGGATAGTACTTTAGTTTTATGCCTAAATGATAGCTTATTGTTGCAGCAGTTTAGTTGCTTATTCTGTTTCATTTAGTTGCTTATTCTGTTTCTTGTAACATTTAGGTATTTTACATACAGAAATAAGTATTGTATGGAACTATTACATAAAATATGGGACATAGTTATGTCCTACAATTGCAGGACATTTAATATTTATAATGGTTTTGGTATGGACACCACTGCCCAGAGGGGGACTGTCCCTCACAATGTGGGACAGGTGGTAACCCTAACCATTGGGCTAGGCTTAGCAAATGGCAGCAGTGTGCTAACATGCTGCATTTCACTTCCACTTGGTATAACAATCAACACTACAATGGAATATGGGCACAGGGTTTTAAATGTAATTTGTTTGAGGGACGGGGACTCAATATTCAGCTACGTGCCTTTGTGTTTACTTTTTATTTTGGTGTATGCAAAACTGTCTTGTATGCTTTGCATACATTTCAGTATCCAAGGACACTGACAGGAGTGATTATTATTAGAGGCAGGCTGTACTAGTCAGCATTTTAGGTTGCAAGTCTGCTGCCGACATGTTCATGCCTCTGTGCAGTGCTTAGACATGCCCCATGCACTCGCACACGTTTCCTATGCACGTGGACATTGCGGCAGTGCACCTTCATTAATATGCATATGGTGCTGCTGTGCCATCTCTACGTCGCATGGTCGGCGCAAGGCTAACGCCGTCCTTGCGCCAAGCTTCATGAATCCCGGGGATAGATTAGTTTTGCACAAAACAAAATACAATTTCCAAAACAATTTCTACATTTAATTATGGCCAGACTTCAAAATGATCTACATTTGGGATGATGCACTAACCCAAGCTTCTTTTATAATGCATAGTTCTGTAAAAGACCTCTAAAATTCCTGAAGCCATGTTGGCCAATGGGCAATTGTAGCGATAGGCTCCTGATTCCATATCAATTTTTTCTGTTGATACTCTGCATTACTTTGAAAATACACATTAGTGTAGCATGACAAATCAAACGTCCAATGCAGTGGCATAGCCCATTGAAGTCAATGGGCCTTTTTGGCACACAGAGAAGATCCCTTTTACATAAATAGTATAACTGCATGCACTACATTGAGAAAGCTTACACTCCTGCAGTACCACTGCTTATCTACAGAGATGTAGTGCCTAGGGCCACAATAGTAATTTATCACAATGCTTGGTGACTGCATGCATATGCAGCAAGTATGCCTTCACAGTCACTTCCTGTGCAGAAAGAGAAGAGTGGTACATACAATATGTACCAATCTCATCTGTGTACACAAGAAATGACTGTGTAGACAGAGGAGAGTGGTACTTTCAGTGTGTGTGTGTGTGTGTGTGTGTGCTTGTTTGTGTGTGTGTGTGTGTGTGAGCTTCAGTTGTGTACCATATCAGCATGCCACCTGTGCTTTTTCAGAGGTACTAATGCACACATGAGATAGTTTTCTCTGTCATCTCTGTATGACTGACATATATGTAAGAGTGCAGAGTTAATGATGTGTGATACATAAGATACACACATGAGACTGTGGAGTCTGATGAAATTGTATACTGCTGCAGGTTATGAGCTGGGATTAGGTTGCTTTTGGATTACTCTGTGTATAGGAAATATGATTCAATAACATAGACTTTCTGTGATTTCTATTATCTGTCCATGACAGAGTGTACCATGTACAGTGCTATATATCTAGCACAGTGTCAGGCTGGAGGTATGGGTATCCCACCCTTAGATATGAAGTCCTACCAGTAACGCAGAACAGATATAGCAGGTTCAGAGTAGCCCTGCAAAATGACAGAAACTCACTGCAATGCTGTAATGGAGCTTCTGGGAAACTGGCCATTGCTTTTCATACAATAACATTTTTTTCTTTAATTTTTTTTGGTTTCCACTACTTCTACCTACCATCAGCCACATCCCCCAGCTTATCTCAGTGTGCTATTCTTCATACATTCAGCTTACCCCTCACTATGGCAGGTAAAATAGTGCCATACATCTTAGTCATTTTCTGGAAATGGTAAAAACACAGTTGGTCAGTTGGTCATTGTGCTCCATTCATATTAGCCATGAAACCACTAGGGAAAAGTATTATGGAAATGCAGATATATTCAGATCCAGTGCAGGAGGAAAAAAGTTAAGCATAGTTGTTTCAGATGGTATACTTATTTTTGTAGCTTAGTTAGAAACATCTGTTAATAATTTTTTTAAACAATGTTTTCCTTCTCTAGACTGTCATGTCTTCTTAAAAAAAGAATCAAAACTAGTATTAGTTAAAATCAATCAGTAATAACTGTTTAGAGATCTAACTATCCTATAGTTTTCAAGAATCAATGAGACTTAATTATATGGCTAAAACCTTCTTATTGCAGTGCATATCAGTAATCTATTTTTTTATCTATTTCAAGCAAAGACTAAAAGCATCTAAAATTATCTTGATGCTAAAGTTTCTGTATATTGTTCTTAAAATGTCCTTTTGCCTTCCTCCTTCTTTAGTATAGAAGTTGTATAAACTACTTAAACTCTTCTGGTGCCCTAATAAATACAGGTTTACATTTCATCACTATTCTCATTTGAAGCAAATGTGAGAGTTCTTACATTTAGTTGCAGTCCTTTGTCTTGGGTGGCCATGGTGGTGCAGCGGTTAGCATTGCCTCCTCACAGCAAGAGGTTCTCCAGTTCGATTCTCGGCTGGGGTGCCTTCTGTGCGGAGTCTGCATGTCCTCCCTGTGGTCGCCTGGGTTTCCTCCGGGTGCTCCGGTTTCCTCCCACATCCCAATAACATGCAGTAGGTGGATTGGACACTCTAAATTGACCCTAGATGTGAGTGTGTGCATGTGTGTGCCTTCTGTGGAAGGTTGGGCACCGGGCTGGCAACTTGACACCATAAAACTCCTCTGCCAGTCATGAGCAGACAGATGATCTGCTGTGGCGACCCCTAACCGGGAAAAGCCAGAAGAAGAAGTTGCAGTCTTTTCTTATTATTAAAACTGTATTTTACTGGCTAGATCCCTCAGATGATTCTCATGGAAACATGTGAAACCTCAACAACTATTGGAAGGTATTTAGAAATATTAACAATAGATATCATAGACACATTCAAATAGTGCCAAATATGGCCACTTTGAAAGCAATTTGACCTTCATCAGGTATATCAGTTATACTAAGTATGTCAGAAGTCTTCATCCAGACTTCATTTTTCACTATGTTTAGAATTCCTTTTAAAGACAAATTGTAATACTTCTGCCTGTATAGAGGTTTTATGGGTTCTGCGCCAGCCCGCCAGCCCACCAGCCCATTTAACAAATGTTAGATAACTAATTAATTAGACAAATAAGATATGCCACCAGCCACATGTACTGTTTTTTAGAACAGTTGAATGAAGGTCTTGGACTAAACAAGTGTCAATATCATGCTATTTGGTGGTGATATAGCTATTTTTTTTCAGTATAATAAAGGAAACAAATACAAGCTACATTAGGTATACAATGAACCAAATGCCAGAAACAATTTTACTACTGAACAAAATTCAAAAAGTTACCTACAGTTCAAATAGACTCTCCATGATGTATTAGCTTTTAAGAAAACTTGAAAAAGATAGTTTTACTAAATATCTAAACATTGTAGCAGATATGTATGATAAATCATTAATCAAGAGAAAACCCTCATTTTTATCTCCCCTTATTAAACATAGTCCTCTCTTTTCTGAAGAAATTTTATGGAAGTTCTTATGTAAAACATTTATTGAAGAGTATTGAAATGTTCCTCATGGCTTAATTTGTTGGTGATGCTCTAATATATTAAAAGGCACTTGAAATAATGCATTTATTGAGTGATATTTCTGGAACAATTTCATATTGCAAAGATATTCAAATTGGTTTTCAGATCTTTTGATTAGACAGTAAAGCTCTGTCTAAATGCGCTGGTTTATTTTGATGCCCCAAAACTTACGTGTTAATAATAACAGTTAGCATCTTTTGCCTGGGGAACTCACTGGCAGTGCAAACAGAGTGCATTATAAGGACATGGTATGTGGCACATTCCCAAATGAGGAATGAATGGCTAACATGTAATGCTAAAATTTATACATGATTTAAATGGCATAACTTTGAAAATGTTCTCCATAAGTATTGGTCTAAGTTATCTGTATTGTTAGACAAAGTACCAAACAAATAGCTAAAGATTATAATAGCTCAGATGTAAAATATTATAAGGGCAGTAGTTAATATTTATTGCATGAAGTTTAGAAACTCTGTGAATTTGGTGTATTATTTGTCACTTATTAATTAAAAGATGGTGTACATAGCCTTTGTAAATAGCTGCTACCCTAACTTGTAGATTATAAGTTACTTGAATATGTTAATTGGAATGAAGCTGTATTTCACTTACTTGTATTACCTGAGGTGGAATTCCTTTTATCTTCAATTCCATTCCTTCCCTTTCTTTAATTCCCTTCTTTGTGTGGCTAAACTTTAATGATAAATACAACTTGAGGACAAAAAGGATTTTTTACTTCATTGCTCACAACAGCCATGAATAATGATGTTGCTTTCTTTCTTTGGAGTCTTAATTTGCCTTTGCCCAGAAGACAGTGGCCTTTTGCTCAATGCAATGTTCTTGCCTGTTTACATAGTGGTATTCATTCAGCTAAAAGTTAAGTCATATATCAGTTACATTTTAATACCAGCAGCACTGCACATTTACACTAGTTTAAAAATTCATTTTAACAATCTGTTAAAATGTATATGCAACTTCAGTTAAATCTGAAATTATTTTTGAATAATCATATAGTACACATATCCCATAAGTTGTAACTATGTATCTATTATTTGCAGTTAACAAACCATTTATATGAAGTGTACAGGCACTGTTTGTAAGCAAATGGAAAGATGAAACTAAATAAAAACAAAACTCATCTTTATTAAAATAACACTCGTTGCATATCACCTTGTGAAATCTTTCCACATTTCCTTACATGTCTTATTATTTCTTGCCTAATATCTTTAGTTTTTATACCATATATCAGAGGATTTAATGTCGGTGGCACAGTGATATATAGTGCAGAAATTAGAACAGGAACATAAGCTGGTACTTTGTTTTCATAAAGTGATGTTAGTATTGTCATTGTAAATGACAGATAGAATGTCAGAATCAGAAAAATGTGAGAACTACATGTGCTAAATGCCTTTTGGCGAGCTTCGGTTGATTTCAAATTTATTATAGCTTTAACAATCATGTAGTAAGATAGTCCAATTAAAAATATATCAGGGATAATTCCTATAATAAGTGTCAAAAGAGGATAAAGTCTACTTATGATTGTTTGGGCACATGCAGCATTGATGACAGAAATATAGTCACAATAAACATTGTTAACAATGCTGGTATTACAATATGGCAACAACTTAGCAAGTACAAGCAGTGGCATTACAATGCAAACACTTCTGACTATAACAACTAAGCATCCTTTAAATATGAATGTTTTTGTTACAATCGTTGAATATCTCAGAGGATTGCACACAGCAGTATAGCGATCAAAAGCCATTAGTACTAACATAGTTGATTCCATGCCTGCCAAAACTGAAATTAAAAACATCTGAGATAAACACACATCCAGCTGTATAAATTGTTGACCAGACCATAATAATACGAGCATCTCTGGCAACAAAATAAGGACTAAAAGAAGATCTACAACAGATAAGAATGCCATGAAGCAGTACATGGGTTCATGGAGAGACTTTACTGTTGCTATAATTAACAATACTGTTACATTGCTGAATGATGCTACCATGAAGAGAACAAAGAAAAGAACAAAAAGCATGTGTTGCATGTCTTCAGGTCCTGGAAAGGCAATTAGCAGAACATCTGTATCTTGACTCTCACTGTTGTTGGTTGATGCCATAGTTCATTAAGCAAATTAAAGTAATCCAATATTCACTGTTCTGTAACTGAACATATATGTAACTTGTCAGTATACAGCATAAAGAGTTAATCAACTTCACAAGAGGGAAACATTTTCAGATTTTTGAAGCAATTATTGTAGTTAGTGTGGAATACAAGCAAGTGTCATTTTGCTACTCTTGAGTAAAAACCGTCACTCAAAAGAGAGAGGAACATGTTCTGACTTGGAACAGTTGGGCAAATTTTTAAAGATGCACTGTATTTCAGCAATCAGAGTATTATGCACCTAACCGTTTTAAATATAGTTAAAATTGATATTACTGTATACTATTGTTCTATGATGATGACATTTGAAACCATGTTGCAGGAAAAGTAGAAAAGTAGAACTACCAGAATATAAAATACAGGTTCTTCAGATGCATTTTGACAACATACATATCAGACTAATGTTTCTACTAAAAAAAACTTGTCAACAAGTTTCACTGTTAATATTTTGTAAATCTCATTTACTGCAAATTATGTCTTAGAGGAAATGAGAAGAAAGCATGACCTTTGTTTGGACTGCTAAAATTCTTACACAGGTCAGGTAATGCAAGGTTAACGTTTAACTGAGGTGTTAGCCAAGACTAAATATAGGGAAAATGCAATAGAAAATGTGCCTCAGATATATGAAATATTTAAAGCTATAATTTTACCACAGTGCGTTTTAATGTCATACTGCACTTCAAAACTTCATAGTTATTATTGCTCACCAAACAAAGCAGAGTAAAATTACTCTTTAAGAAAAATATGTTCCCAGTTACCTATCCACTTAGCATTTAAATCATAAAATAGGACATAAACAACATATAAAATTAATCTTCATTTTTAAGGCTAAATGTGGTCTTAAACTGGAGGAAAACTACAAGAATAGTCATTATATGCCATCATTATTAATTTGGACTTTTTACCGCTATTGCATTCAGTATTATACACATATATAGAGAGACAGACAGACGGGGACAGTGAACTGTTCTCTCTGCCTTCTGATATGTATATCGTGTTTTCTGCTTATCAAGTCATTACTGAAAATTATCTCTGTGCAGTGGACACTCAACTTGTTATTAACAAAACAAGGGATTGTTATTGTGAAGAATCTGAAATACAGACTGCAATCTTCCTTCATGTTTCAAATGTTTTATCAGGCAATCTCTGGGTGGCACTTGGGTATTAGTCACTTTTTAGAAAACACTTGCTCTAGAAAGTTGAGTGGAGATCTGTACAACATGATACATCTATTTCCATGTATGATATTGTTAAATGTGTGTAGCTCTGTATACTTTTCACTACAAAGACAGTCACTCATCTCCTCTGTTGTTTATTAGTTACTTGTGTGCTAAATGCACTTTGCAATGATGGCAGATATTTTGATCATGAGTCTATGCCTTCTTCTTCACCACATCTAAGCTAGTACAAGAACAGAACACCCTGTGAAATGCCATTGGCTGGACTGAGTGCTAGAAGACCTAGGCTTCACGCAGAAGACATGATGAACATGGAAAAGGAAGAAAGAAAATTGCCCTAGTTTTATTGTCAGAAGAAATGATTTCAGGAAGAAACTGCAAGTCTCAAATACTTTCTTAGTTCATTTAATAACAATGTACTGAAATCTAAACCTGTCCATAAGAAAACCAGAGCTGCTTTAGCAAATATAAAAGTCAGCTTAATCTTCTCTGAGAAGTAAATTAGTTAAGCAGAGAACAAAGTGAATGTTCTGAAACAAGAAACACAATTTGTAAGAAAATGGTATATCTTGAGGATTGCTGTAAACGTTAACAGCTTAGTACAGTTTGGATTGTCAGATTGTGGTTCTTTAAAAAAGCACTTCTTTTACACTGTTGGACACTGTAATCATTTGATTTGGTCACCAAGCTATTTACCCAAACATGGAAAATCTTCTTATCTAATAAGTACGGAGTTCTGAACTATTTATAAAAGGTGAAAATTCTGTGCACAGCACATGCCTCCTAGAAATTATCATATAAAAACTGTCTGATTTTTTAATGATTTTCCTGTTGATGTGGTGTGAAAATGTGCTGTGACTTAAAGGAACATTTGTTGCTGTTTCGACTTTTCCCGGTTAGGGATCGCCACAGCGGAATTCCGGTCCACTAATGACTGGCAGTAGATATTTAGGGTGCCAGCTCGACGCCCAACTATCCCCATTCTACGCATGTCTTTGGAACGCAACTCGACCGCGGGGAGAACATGCGGACTACACACAGAAGGCCCTCCGGGGGAGATTCGAACGGGAAAATCTCTTGTTGTGAGGTGATAATGCTACCGCTGCACCACAGCGACTTAACTAGTTAAACGAATATCTGTTAATTTTGGTTATTCTTTCAATTAAGTCAGAGAATAATCTTCAACTCTACAGGTTCGGCTCTGTGATCCATGGTTGTTTTCCTAACCACTGATTGAATAAGCTGCAAATGAGGTGCTTAAATTGCTTCCTTAACTATTCAAGATATGAACTATGTTTATTCTCATCATCTACTTCTTTACTAGCTGCTGACATTTACAATAACAGTAATTTTTCCAGACATATGGTGTGCAGTTTTTACTGACAGTTGTATTCATCTTTTAATTGTTTCATTTTTTTCTAGCTTCAAATTTCAGAAGGATTTGTAACAATACAGAGGAGAGACTTTGTTATTCATTGTAAATTGTGTACTGCCTAAATGCATCCAGGATAGACCTTGCTTGTAAGAGCCTATAAAGTCTAATGTTTGGAGACATGGTTTTGTGAATTGTGGAAAGTGTGTGGGCTGTCTGTTGTGGACTGCCTAGTGTGTTTCCTAGCCCTTGTTACACAGTTTATTGAGGTTGCCTAGGGATTGTCTGGTGGTCTAAAAGTAGTTGCTGGGTCTTCTCTACATGAGTGCACACCTTGCATTTGATTGGCTGTACAGAACTGTGGTGTTCTGCTTTTCCTGCCTCATTAAGTGTGGCATGCAGTATAGTGGTGGGTGCAGTATAAGTAGGTGCATAGCATTTTAATTCAAGTCTGAGATACCTAAGCGTTGGTCTGATACATTACTACAGAGTAACCCTTATGGCTTGAAAATCAAGTATATCAAATCATCGCTGAATGTGCACTTACTTCTTCATCTTTTTATATTACTTTACTGATGCCCTATACTAGCACTGCAGCCATATAACATTTAGCTACTACATGCATTACAAAGAGTAGGAACACATGTGCAAATATGTCTCTGGGTTTTGCCTTGTGAAAAGAAGCTGCTCTGATGCTTTGTACATTCCAGATGTCATTCTCATCAACACAATGTTAGAATAATTCTTAATTCATGTTTTTAATGGGGTATAGAGTTTCAATTGTTTTTCATGTACTCCGCTTTGCATCAATTATCTTTCTTCTTCCATCATGTTAATTCATTATAAACAGTAAACCACAATTGCCTGTTGCTTAAGCTTGCTGAGTTTGGATTCTTTCCTGATGTTTTCACCTGGTTAATAATTACCTTACCTACCAAACTTTTGTTTTTGTGTTTTTGTCTTGTCTATTCATAACAATTTCTTTAGGATAGGTTATCTTACCAAAGGAGCAACAAAAGGCTCTGTACAAGCTTTTTTCTCTATACTATCAAGCTTCCTTGGAACATTCCACCATCTTGACATAATCTTATATACAGATGACTTAAACTTTACAGCAGTGTACAAGTTAGCTTCTTGAGTAACCACTGCTCTAACAGATAGCTTATCCTTATCCGAAATTAGTTCTGAGATAATAAAGTCAAAATCAACAGAAATAAGTATACAGGAATGATATTTGAGACTTCAGAAAGACTTGCTAATATTAGCACCCCATGCATTACACAACCTTGTAGAACTTGACTACCATTTTCAATGGAACAAAAATATCTTAGTATCCTTTAGGACAGTACTCCTTCCTTCAAAAGTTACACAGAAATGATCTCGTTGAAGGTTTTTCTGCACCTTAAAGTGGACTATAGTATTTCCAAACCATTTAGAACTGAAGTTCAACATTCAAGTGCCATTAATGCTTTTTATCCTTAAATTAGAATATGACACATTTATTATTGCTCTTCTGTCTGCTCCCAGCAGAAAATCACTTCATGCCACATAAAATCAAGATTTTCAGATGTATTCACTTAGCCAACACTAATGAACATCACTCTATTACTATCAAAATGGCTTAATAATTTCCTATCTGCACCATGGTTACTTGCCTGCTTAACAACATTTAATGCTTGATGATAGGTCTTTTCCACCCTTTGGTTAATAAACTTTTAGTGCACGCTAATACATACTTCCATCATGGTCCAATGCCACGCTTAACCTGGAAAACTTCAATTTGTGTAGCCATATGTGAAAAGTCCTTTTTACAAACCTGTTCTCGGAACAAGTTACCCAAATAAATTGTTTTGGACAATTTCACCCAATTCAAAATACATTAAAGGTACATCTGGCCAGTCAGTATAAATGCAATTGCTTCAGGCTTGTCCTTTACTGGCACATTTCCTATAACTCTCCAATATACACTTCTAATGTTCAGGAGTAATGTCTATGGAATTATTGTTAATATGTATGTTTTGCATTTGTGTCCAGGTATATATTGCATTTTACCATTTTTTTTGTTGTCGGCTAAAGCTATTCTCTACTTTTATTTTGACTTGTTTGTTTCTTCTATGTCAACTAATTGTATCTTATGTTTCACTGTTTCATGTATGTACTGTGTTATTAGTTTAGTGCTATGTAGTTGTGTATTGCCATGTGACATAGACAGCACATAAAAAGGGTCATGTAGTAGCTCCCCAACTGAGTTATTAAACAACAAACAAATAAACAAATAAATAAATAAATGTATCTTGGAACATTCTATTGTGTGTCATAAACCTTTGGTCAAGCAGTGTTTAGACAAAGGCTCTGACTACGGCCCAAACTGCAGAATCCTATATAAACGCATTCTACGGACATCTCCAGGAATGCATGGATCATGCTATCCCAAACAAAACCAAGACCCAATCATCCAAAGGTAGGCATCCAGTCTGGTGGACCCCTGCCATAAATAAACTGTACAACAGAAGGAGGAAGCTACTACATGATAGAGCAAAATCCCTAATAGGGAAGGCATCTCTGATCAGTACTAGCAAAAAATTACGATCCCTCATAAAATCCTCCAAGGCCAGCTTCGAGAGAAAAATTGCACAGGACACCAAAGACAATCATAAGGCTTTTTTCAGTTATGTTAGGAACCTGGGATGCAACTCCCAGACTTGTTCTGAGTTGATTCTAAACAACAAAAAAATACACTGAACCCACAGACATCGCCAATATCCTGGCAGACAGGTTCAGTGCAAACTTCTCCCCCAAAAGAGCAAGTATCTATCCCGGCAAAGGGCTGCCTCCCAAACATCTCTGATGCTCAGGTAAAGGCTGCCCTCTCCAAAGCAAAAAACACTGCTTCCATGGGACCAGATGGCGTCCCAGGTTGCATCCTACATGGACTCCAAGAGGAACTAATCCCTCAAATAAAACAGCTATACAATCTCAGCCTCACTACAGTATATGTGCCCACAGAATGGCGTACAGCAACAGTAGTCCCACTCCACAAAGGTGGAGCCTCTACGGACCCTGGTAACTATCGCCCCATAAGCCTGACTAGCTTAGTCTGCAAGGCTATGGAGAGGATCATCATGGAGCTCATAAACAAAGACATTGGGGACCTACAGACACTAGATCCTACACAGTTCGGCTTTGTCAAGGGCAGATCCTGCCTTTTGAACCTGGTTGACATCTTTGAAACAGTCACCAAGCCATAGATGAAGGGAAGGTAGTCCACACAGCCTATCTGGACCTTGCAAAGGCATTTGACACAATACCCCACTCGGGCATCATAGATAAGCTATCCAGCTTAAATATAAACCCCTATGTCACAAGATGGGTCGCAAACTGGCCCAAAGACAGAACCCACAGATTGAGAGTTGCTGGAGCTATGTCAGACTCGAAACCGGTCACAAGTGGCATCTCACAGGGTTCTGTCCTGGGACCACTCTTGTTCGGTATATACTTTTCCAAAGTACAGGCAAACGTGGGAGGACTATGGGTCACCAAGTTCGCAGACGACTGCAAACTAGGCGCCATAATCTACTCTCCAGCTGACACAAACATCCTTCAAAAAGGTCTCACAGAGACAGATAACTGGTGCCAGCACCATGGTTTAAAGCTAAATGCCAAAAAATGTATAGTCATACCCTTTGGCAAAAACAATGTGCCCACAAATTGCCACATAGGCGGAAACCCATTAAGTACAGAGAAAGTTATTAGGGACCTGGGGACCCAAGTTGATAGCAATCTCTCCTTTGAAAACCACATTGCCAAAGTGGTTAGAAAGACCTTCTACATAGCCCACCTCATCACGAAGGGTTTCACATCTAGATCAAGAGAGGTAATCATGCTCCTTTATTCATCCCTCATCAGGCCCATCATAGAATACAATGCCCCTTTTGGCATGTACCTTACCCGACACCTGCAGCAATTAGAAAGACCCCAAAAGTATCTCACCAAGAGGATCAAGGGTCTCAAACAGATGCCATATGCTGCTCGGTTAAAAAAACTCCAGCTCTACTCAGTTGCATACCGCCTACTTCAAGGCGATCTATGCCTGACATACAAAGCTATGTCAAATCCAGAATTAATGGACATGCTCCACCTCAGTAAATCTAAATCCCTTAGAGCCACAAGCTGGAGGGACTTGAACCTCCGCACAGAAATAAATAGAACTTGCTGGAGGGACAGGTTCATAACCCAGAGGCTCCCTTCGCTCTGGAATAGAATTCCAGTTCATGTGAGGCAGAGCACCTCACTGAATCTCTTCAAGAAGAATCTCGATAGGGGGATGGGGGATCGTAGGTTTGTCCCAGAGATTACTCCCGTGTCACTATTAGACAGAGGCACAGTAAACTAAACCTTAAAAAGGGCACAGTATACTCAAATCAAGGGGTGGTGTAAGCCATACAGAATCGGGCTACGCTTATAATTGCCCCAGGGCAGATAGCCTATTATGAACCTATGAACCTATGATGTATAACAAATGCTATATTATATAACCAAGCAATTGTTACCTGCTTAAGAAAACCTATAGTTTAATAAGTTCATAAAGTGGAAAAACTTCATATGATAGACTTGGACTGACTGTCCATTAAGGGAAAATTAGTACATGTCATAATGTTTATACCCTGTGTTATTAGAGATGAACAGAGGATGTCACTTGATCTTAAAAATAAGCACATCTAGTTCAGTCAGTTGAAGGGTCAGCTAACTTACAAGTACTTCTGATTCACATAGCAGCCAAACTGGCTGAGTCAGATGTGCATCTCCTCTAATTAGCCAATGCTAGTTGGTTAGGTGCTGCTGAGATTCTGTCCAAGATTCTGGTGAGTAGGATTTTACCACCTTATACACCATAATCTATTCCTGCTACTAAAATGAGAACTGTGGCTTGATTGTGTGGTATCCACAATAAAGTATAAACAGTTTTCCAGCTACTTACAGAAGTTCTGTGAAGCTGATGTAATCACACTGAATAACTTTTGTTTACTGGAAAAAGTTCCAAGTCTAGGTGTCCTTTATTTATTATTATGCAGCTAAGAGTGGCAGCTGATGTTTCCTCCTCTTACCATTCAATGTACCCATTTGAGGGGCAGACATACCCCCATCAACAAAACATTTTCAAGTTTCCAACACCCTTTTCTTCAAACCTGGAAAAGACCTCTTGAGTGTTAATTCATACAGAACTATTTCTCTGATTAACTGCAGATCCAAAATTTTTGCAAGGTCCTTGGCAACAAGGTGAGAGAAGATTCAGTTGCCGTTACTGAGTAAAGGTGAAGTAAGCTTCACAAAAAAAAGTTCTTGATAGTTATGTATTGTAATGTGCACCTTAGGTTTCTCTGACACCGTAGATGAGCACTGGGAATTTTATTTTATTAGATGAGGAGAAAGCATTTGATATGTTGAAAAAATGCAATTCTGTTCTTCTTTATTAATAAAGTAATAGCTTATACAAAAACCATCTTCAAGGGTCAGATGAGACAGAGTTTTCCAAGTCCATTCTGTATTTCAAATGGTATATGACAAGGTTGTTTGGTGTCCTCTTAGTTTCTATTAGACCATTACAATCCTTGTTATACTACTCAGAAAATAAAATAAACTGGTGAAGTTCCAAATTATACTGATGATGTATTATTATTATTCAGTCAGGTAGACTGATCAGTAAATTAAACTTTGATAACTCAAGAAGATATAGCTTTTAAGAAGTATATACTAAACATTAACAAATGGTATACATATCTCCTTACTAAAAAAAATAAAAAAAATAAAATAACTTCTAAATCTTCTGTAGTAGATCTGTACTGGACTGGATAGAACATGGGTTCAGATATTTGGGGCTCTTGGTTTCTACCCATCGGAACACTATGGTAACTGAAAACTTAAATAATTTAATAGACAATGTAATTCTGTTTCTGTTTAAGTGGAAAGTGTTAGCCTTGTCTTTTGGGATCTGATCAATATTATATAAAAGGATATCCTGCCTCAACTTCTGTATTCATTACCCATGATTTCTATTTGGCCTGACTGCAGCTGCTTCAGGACTCTCTGCATTGTTTTTTTTTTTTTTTGATTCTCCATGAAATGGTAAACCAGTGAGTGCTGGCTATGAGGTATTAACCCTTGTGACTCATGGATTCCTTTTATGAAAGTCAGACTAGCTTCTTCATCACAACTAAGATCACAGTTACAATATGAATATAATATTTTTTTTACATACAGCTGAAGACAGCAATATTAACAGACATTGATATTTCTGAAAATGTTCTTTGATCCTCTATTTGCTTCCCAAGATGATATGTCACACCTTTACTGAATACAGGTATGGCTGACCTTCAGATAGTGAGAATGTGGTGGAAATTAAAACCTCAGTGGATATTAGGCAGTCTGTTTCATACAATCTACTGTCTACATTTGGAAGTTCTACCTTAACACATAATCAGTGGACTGGCTTGGTGGGCTATACAGTTGAGAACTTTTTTAAAATGCTAATAGTGTCTTGATTGATGAAATAATACATTACAAAAATTACTTGGTTTTTCCAATAAAATTAACCCGAAAGCCATCCCATTTCTCTCACAAATTTCTCTACACAATTCCAAAATACTCCCCTTACTGAAGCATAAAATTGGATTGTTCCAGAAAATGATTAAAGACATTAATCTTGAAAACACTCTTCCCCTTCTACAACCACTACATCTGAATCCAAATTTCAAAATCAATAATAATATGATTGATCTTTCTAAATTCCCCCTTATTACGGACTTTACAGTTTGGGACCTGCTCAAACATAAATCTCTATCGATTGCAGATTTACGTCTAACTCTCAAGGCCAATAATAAATACACAGTCATTCTACGTCAATTACGAGAACTATTATCCTCACAAATTTTCTGCATTCCTTCTGATTTAAGGGAAATAAATAAATTATCTGAAATTATCTCTACACTTTCAAATCCTATAAAAACTATCTCTTCCTCTTACAAGTTATTAAAGCCATTACTCTACAATAATAACTGCCTTTTCTCCAACTACTGGGACAATATAAATTCACCTATCACAGAGGATCAAAACTACTAGCCATAAAACCATCTTAGAACTTGCCCCTTTCAAAAAAGTATTATATACTCAACTGATGTTGAATAATAACTCGTACTATACACCTGTAATACTAAATAAATTTAATTCTAATAACTCCTCTGCTTGTACATGCTGCCCTTGTTTGAGAGCAGATCTTCTTCATGTTATGTGGCATTGTAATCATTCCTACAAATTGTGGTGTTCTCTCAAAGTGCGACTAAAAAGAATGGGATATTACAATTCTACACTTTCTTGGCAAACAGCTATTTTAAATATTCCCCCATTTAAGATGCCTAAATTACACTTACACGTTCTAATCACTCTCTGCTCCCTAATCAAACTCTACATCACTAACAATTGGTTAGATCGCACAAAATTATGTTGGCAGGGTTTCAAAGAGATGGCAATTAAACATATATCAGCACAAAACTCATAATTCTTGGTCGTGGGAAGAAAGCTTATTTCACCAACTTATGGAATTGCCTATTTGATGTAATTTTATGTGACTAAATGTCTTATGCCCTCAATTTAGTTGACACTCCTTTTGAACTCCTTATTTATGTATTTATCTATTTTTGTTTTTTTTTTTTATTGATACTGCCTTTCCCTACAAATCATACCCTCTAGAGTGTCAACATCTCATGTTCACAGATTTTTGGTTATGTCTTTATACATATAAGGTAGCATGGTATTATGTTTGTCTTTTTCGTTGTTAGTAGTTAGCTGTGTGCTTTTAGTTACTTTTAGTTTTTGGTATGTAGACAGATCTCATTGCCTCCTATAGCTCACATTCCTCTTATCTCCTTTTTACTCTACAATTGTAATCAAGTTCTAAATGTTTTTTTTTCCATGTTCAGTTTAATTTACATATTTTTATGTAGGAATGTCCTGTACTTTAATTCTGTCTGCATCGTTTGTAATTCGTAATAATAAAAAATTATTTGAAAAAAAAAAAATTACTTGGTTTAAATGGCATCCATAAGCAATAATCTTGTGATTTGTTATAGTGTGCTCACTCAGATAAAATGGGTAGATATTGGTCAGTGTTTCTAATTGTTTTTGGTGGCTTGAATTCATGCATATTATATCAGTTCATTTTATACTTATACAAGCTCACTAAAAACACTGTCGTCTGTACTGAGGAACAACATTTTGGAATTTGGAAGGTTAAAAACATCTATGCCTATATTCTCCAAAACAACCTTGACATCATAACAGTCTGTGAAACCTGCTTCATGCCTATGTCATAAAGCCCAAACATCAACTTCCCAAACTTCCCCATTACTTGCACAGACCATCCTAAGAAAACAATATGTGAAGGATGACTGCTACTTATGAAATCCTGCTTATCCTTCAATCTAATAGCTTTAGAAGGAGAATTATGTGAATTCTCCTGCAACTGGGTCATTATTACTCAACATCTCTAGTGAACTTCTAATTGTCCTTGTATACTATCCCATTCCCTACCTCTGATTTTTGAAAAAACTCCAAATACTTTCTCCTTTCATATTCATGATAAAACAGTCTTTTGGGGGTACTTTAATATCAATGTTCTCAGGTCTCACGAAAGTTGACCTCCTCAGTTGTCTTTCAGACCAGAGCCTTTCAGATATCAGTCATGAAACATCCAGATGAAACCTCTTCTATAACCACTCCCTCCATGAACTTTACCAACAAACCTTCTGACTTTCAATACACCAAATTTCTTCTACTTAACCTAAGTGAAAACTGCTGCAAATACATTCCCTAAAACATAACCCACAATTCACTATGTGGTCCTCTTTCTTTCTAGCTTAATCTCCTGATCAGCCTATATAATATTTACTAATCATGTTACTTAAGCTATAAAATAAATACATTTTCCAGTCTTTAAATCTAATAAAGAAGACATGATGATCACTCTTGTATTTCATCTACTAAATAAAAAGATCCTTTCTAGGTGATCTGGAAGAATAACCAATTCTTTGATTCAAGACAGCATTATGTCAATCTCAGAAACCAGGCAAAAAAGGTATCAGGAAACAAAGAGCTGCTTTATATAACAATAAGCAAGCCCATCAAACATCTTATCCAAAGAAGTTCTTCACTGAAGTTAGTAAAATTCTAGGAAAATCTGAAAGGTCCAACATCATGTCCCATTGTGCAGAAGCTTGCAGTGGAGTGATAAGAACTAAGCAGTAAAACATTGCTTAGTCAGAAGAGGGATTGTGCTTGTCCATGTGGAGGACCATGACAATGATGCTTGTTATATAGTCCATAACAGTGTGATACTGAAGACTTCCCACTTAGAGGGGCACAGGCATTATATAGTATTTTATAATGAAAACCATTCTGTGGCAGGGGTCCAGTCCTTAGAGGGGATAATGAAACATCACTCAGCAATGCACCATGACACACAGGGGGTGGATTAGGCCAATGGTCTGATGCCCATAAGTTGAATTAATGGCTTTTATAGTGTAGCAGAAGAGCAGAAGAGGATATTTGAGGGTCTTATGGGACTAAGGATAACAAAAATGTATTTAGAAAATCTTTAAAAGGTACCATGTCATCCAATCCTTTGGCCCTGAAGATTTTAACAACGAGTTTCCTAATAACAATCACACTGAAAACACACAGACCACAGCACCACTCAGCTATTTACCTTACTGATCCATTTATCCCCTTTCCATCTTAAATACGTCTCATTAAAATATATAGAAACTTTATAGAGTCTGTGCTTGTAGATTACAACTCTGTACAAAAATTATGTACCCCTGGTTCCTAACGCTATGGAAAGTTTGTCCTTTTGTCAGAGCACCATCACTGGCCAGTTACTGCTTTACTCTTTCAGTCTAAATGTCTCCTTATTAAACATCAGGATGATATTCTCCTCACACTTGTATTTAAAATACTTAAAAAAGCAGTAACTACTCACAGATATTTTCTAGGTTTCACCCAAAGTTACTTTGTACGTAATCAGATCGTGGTACTCAGGTACTACTCATTTTAACTCTTGGGATCATGCATTATTGATTCTTGGGAAAAAGTCTTGTACAGCCATCTCACAAATGTCAAAAAGTACAGCTATGCTTCAGCGTCTTGCTTATATTAATACTAAACACAGTTGCATTTCAAACCATCAGCTTCAACATTATTAAACAGTTAACAGTATGAATGAATAAGTACTAATGGTGTGTTTCTTTTATCCAGTGTAAACAGTCAGTATTAAGCCGCTGCATCTATTACTCTAAACACTTTTAGTATAACAGATTTTATGTAGCTATTCCAATTTGTAAGACTTCTGAACAGCAAAAATAAAAAAAAAACAATTCATCTACTGGCTTGCTCCTATCTTATGTGGGTTTGACAGTTTGCTACTTTAAATGGAATTTTGTCTGTCCTCATACTGCACCACTTATATACCTCTGATATTTACCCAGCATACATCTGCCTGCTGTATCTGATATTTCCTTCATTAATCCTGTAGCATCTTGGCATGTGGGTTCACGGTTTGATTCCCATCTGTGTGTGACAGTTTTTCAGCTGCTATCAATATCAAAGTCATCAACACCCTGCTATGTTTAATGATTTTTTTTCCCATTCATAATGTAGCAAAAAGGAGATTAATGTAAAAATGTTCTGTTTGGCAAACAAGCATATTTTGTAGTGCTTGTTTAAATGATTCCAGTTTAGAACAGCCCCAGAAAATATATTCCTTCTTGCTCAAACCAAACATCTTTAGCAGCCATTATTGACTTGTGTGAATATTTTATTTAGTTTGTTCTATATATAGAAATATGTGTGGAGACATTTCCATTCTATATTTTTGAAATATCTAGGTATGGATGCAACTTTTGGTGCTAGACAAATATTGCCCCGCTTTTTTCCATTCTAGATTTTAATCCAGGTTTCTTTTTCGAGATTTCCTTCACTTTTTAGATTGCACCACTTCCTTCTCCTGATATAAGTTCTTAGGTTCATAGGAGGTTACTAGGCTATTAACCCTAGGGCTTTATAAGCCTAACCATGTTATACCCCTGTTTAGTTATTGACCAAGTTGTATGGTCTATATTTGCAGTGCAAGTCTATGATCAGCACTGACTGCCCTTATCTAAGGTGTCAACCCCAGAGAAAATTTGCAGTGAACCATCCAGTTTTCCAAGTTACACTTAAATAGGGTCATTGAGGAGAAAAGTTTTACATGAATCGGAAGTTTGTTCCAGAGGAGTGGCAATCTCTGGGAGATATATCCAGCTGTCCAGCACGTCCTGTTAAAGTCACAGGCAAGTTTAAGATCCATAGAGCGAGTGAATATTGTCCCATTTGACTTGCAGATGTGCAGCATTTCCATTAGGACATGGTCCAAGACCACTCTGCAGGCCAGGTACAAGTCGCCTCTCACCAGCCTATAAGATACAGACTACAGTGACAGGGCCTTCAGTCTGTCTATCTAGGTCATGTGTTGAAGGCCCTGAATTTTATATACTAATATTTTGTATTCTCTGCTAATTAAAATACTATCATGACTGATGCTTGAGCTATTATTTTTTTCACTATTATTTAATAATAATAATAATTAATTATTTAATTTAAATCTGCCTGTAGCCAGAAAACCTCATCCTTTCACTTTCTTGTAGCAAAAAGTTTACTGTTTTCATACCAAGTGATTCCTTTCTCTTCTACATTCAGCTCTTCTCAAAAATCTTGATTCTTTGTTTCTTTTGTTCCATATTACTGTAGTATTTATTTTTCCTGTATTACCTGGTAGCATTCCCACTAGGAGAATTTCCTTTTCCTGTTACTTCATATCTTCTTCAGTAATTTTTATTTTCTACCTAGGTCATCTTCTTCCTAGATAAGCTTTGTTGTTATTATGTTTGCCATATAGTGCCCAAAAAGTAAGACTTTCACATACTTGGGGCAGCATCATTTGTTTCTTGTTGAATTAAATAGAGCTAAACACATGTTATGGTTCTGTAATAGTTCTGCAACTCTAAAACACTCAACCCCCATACAACACGAGCATTCCTAATTTCTTTGTTTATTCTTTCAGATAAATTACTGCATTTCTCCTTATCACAATAAATAAATAAATAAATATGATAATAATACCACTACAAACATCTTTATAGTTTGTATTTTGTGGTCCAAGTCCATCACCATTTTTTATGGTTTAGTTATAATTAATTTGCCATTTATTGACTTCCATTAATCCTTTACTGACGAGTTCACTGGTGGCTAACCATACCCATAGGCATTTTATTCTTCTGTGTCTCCAGAGAGAGTGATAGGTCTCTAACAAGTTGTTGCTGGGACTCTTTTAATTTTGTGTATTTTGAAGCCAGAGTAAACTTGATTTTTTTTATTATTTATTTATTTTTTAAGTGGTGATGTGGGGAGGGTGATTCAGGTCTGGGATTGCCAAGTACTTTAGAATGTCATCTACAATAGGTGCCAACTAACTTGGCTATTTCTAACATTATAACTTCAATCTGAGAAGCCCTGGTCAGTGAAGCCAGTAGTTTCAAACAGAATGCAAAGAAAAAGGTGACCATGGGAACCCAGATCAGTCCCACTGGAAAGAGTAAAAAGTAACCTAATGATACTCCAATTTTAATGTTTTGCTGTTGAGTTTTTATTAAATTGCAAAGCATACTTGGAAATCTGAATGTTTTCATTACAAGCTGCAAAAAACTTAAAGAAACCCTGTCAAATTGCTTCTTTACATCAAAACTTCCTATCAGTAAAGTATTTTAAGATTACCTTACAAGTCTCCCAGTATCATGATTGTTGAATTATGTTGTCTAAATCTTGTCTCTGAGCAATCAAGCTTATTGATATAGTGTTATAAAGCCTGATACCAGTCTCAGTAACCTTGTGGTTATGATGACGCAATACAGATAATGTTAAGTATGAACAAGAGTTTAGATGATGTTTTCATTCTTTCAAAATAACTTGTACTGTCATGACTTTCCAAGCATAACAATTCCTTTCTCTTCTAGAACATACCTAAATAATTTTATCCATGCTTCAATCAATGTTTGGCCCCTACCTTCCAAACGTCAGCTGGAATACCATCATTTCTTTTTGGCTTAGCAGTGTCCTCTTTATTCATTTGAGCACTGTTCTTTTCTGTAGTGACTTGCATAAGCAATCATTTCCCTTTGAACATCTATCAATGAAACAAGCAGATCCTTCATGAGTCATCACATAAAACTCCCACCCTTCAGTCAGACTGACTCCAGTTTATATAATTCTTTACAGAGCATTTTAAATATCTGTAAGCTTATATTAGACTATCTTGTCAATGTCTCCTGAGTGAAAGATCATATTGTACTGTATTTCTTTCTCTGTTTTTGTTGCTTTTGTCTTTTTGCTGAACACTTCTATGATCTAGGTGTACTTGGGCTGAGACGTCGAAAGGGAGACAGACATAAAGATTGTAGACAGACACAAAGAGAATGGTGATGCCACTTGCAGACAATACCAGCCCAGTCTGGATGGCCTCACCATGTTCTCTGCCCTAATATCCATATGTGGGGGGATCCTATTATTGAGGGGGTTGAGGTTTCTAGTGACTTTGTATTCTGAGATGACTGTGAAGTGAGTTCTTCACCCACTGAAGAAGACTTTGGTAGGGGCTCCATCACCTCCCTACTGTCCTCTCAATTGCAGCCTGTACCTGGTCCAGAAGTTCAGTTTGGTAGCATACCAAGGTGGCACACACTGCAGGTTGCCCATAGGGTAGAAACCACCACTCCCACCCTCTGAAGCAGTCCCTGGAAGGGCATGGGGTGGTAGTGATTGATTCAGCACCTTTGTTGGTGTCTTAGATTCAGCTGGATCTGCAGAAGAACACAGCAAAGAAGAGAGACAAGAAAATAACTCATAAGAATTTTATAGCAAATATCATTATTTCACAGACAAAAAATGAGTGCAGTGATATTTTTATTCAACATTTTTAAAGTGGCAGTAATTAACTATATGATAAATAATTATCATGCTAAAAATACTGATATGTTTAGGTTCAGTTAGCAGTCGGTTCAAACTGTCAGATTTGAAATCTTTATAATACTGCATTTCCTTAAACATGAATAAAGAACTATATGCATTACTGGAAAATATGATTGATATCATTACATATATTTCTGGAATTCTCAATGACAAGCTCGTAGTGTTGCATTTTATGCACTTCCAATTTGTCACTACCTTACACTCATTACAGAGGTAATCTGTATTTCCTGACCACTTTTTTCTTAGTGTAACTTTGAAAGATTAATAATATATGATTTAATACCCTTTTTTGTTTATTCTTGTTGATGTTACATTATACTTACTTGATGGGGGCAGACTTGCATTGTCTCCTTTATTACTACAGGCTGTGGTTTGCAAAAATCTTGTGTAAAACTGTAAAAATAACAGGAAAAATGGAGGGATTACTGAGAATGATTATTGTCTGAAAACTGTACTTCATATTCATGACTGCAACTATTATACTTTGAACTGTAGTTTTTTTATAATCTTTCCACCCATATCTGTTACTGAACTGAGTACATAACTGGCAAAATGTTGGTTATCCACCTGCTACAGCTTTGCCTTCCTAATCCACATGTTACTAAATCAAACGTGTAACCTTGTAATTGTAAGCAATCTACCAAAGGAGAGGAAGTAGGATTTTTGAAATTAGTTTTGTTTATTGCTCCCAAGTAAATAAATGAGAGATTCATCCTACTATGCAGAATGTTATGTATGCCTTTAGAAAAAGAAAGGTGTGCATTACAAATAAAATTAAATTACTGCAGCTAGTAATTCAGAAGAACCAAATCCTTTGGTGGAGGAGGTGATTGAAGTATTGATCTACCTACCGGTGAAGACACTTTGCTGATATGGCAACTTTGAAGATTTCAGGAATGTCAGAGTCTTGCAGGTGTTAGTGTTGCTGAAAATAAGTTTCTAGTGATACCAGTTATCTGAAATGTATTTTTGCAGTTGACAGTATATTCCTTTTTAACATGTACGCGATATATTATTAATATTTACACATTATTTCATTGCTGTTTTCATCAGAAGGCACACCTGCAAAACTACAGCATTGATCAAAGGCACAAGCGGTAAGTTGGCTTTGTAGCTCATGCATTATGACAGATATGTAGTTCAAACAGTTCCTCGTCCCATCCAAAGTCCTAGAGGTGTATGCCTTTGAGTGTACCTTTTGCAAATGTTGAGAAATGTTTTGGAAATTTCCTATTCCTTATCAATATCTTGCCACCTGTCTTAAGGAAAGCTGATGAAACAGACTTTGCGCTAGACCCAACTTATTAGTTATAAACATTTTTAACTGAAAATGTCATTGATTGATCTGAGTTATTAAGATGATAATGTAGCAGCAGACAGCATCAACAGCAAAAATAGTTACTTTGTACTGAAGTGCCACTATTATCCTTGTATGTTATGTTCTGTGTATTTAGTTTAAAAATGAAATAGAAGTCTCCAAGCCTAAAAATTGCTTATATTGTACATTCATTAGTCCTCCTGGCTAATTGCATGTTTAATAGATCCTCCATTTAGTTACATTAATAATTAATTTGGTTGTACCTTCATACTGCTAATAAAACTGTGTTCCCTGCAGTTTTCCAGTCATTTTACATTCTTCCATTTACTTTTTACGTTAAAGTACAATTAAATGTAGTTTTCCAGTTAGAATTTAAACTTGCATTCAGTGGCAGGGTTTAATTTACTGTTGTTTCTGATGGGTAGACTTTACTGGCTGGAATGTTAGCTGATTTCTTACTGTTTCTTTTTCACTTTAGCTTCTCAGATTCACAGTTGAGGGAGGCACTCCATGCAGTGCTGTGCTGTGTTAGGCAGACATAGGCCCTTTCAATTTTTAATTCTGTTTTAGGAGTTATCTCCACCTTCCAGTTATAGCTGTATAAACCACAGAGTTATACAACAGTATATTGTAAAACAACTAAAGCTAATCTCATAGCCTCTCTAGGCAAACTATTTACTACCTACCTAGTGTTTGTGCTCAAACCAAATTTCCTCTTTCCACTCTTACTAGTATAACACATATCAACACCTTAACTATAAGCCAGAATGCCTCCCTCAGTAGTTGCACAAAGAGGCTTTGGTTTATGTTAAAAGGTACTATGATCTTTGTGTGCAGACTCAGATCGTTCTTTTAGAAGATAGCACACCAGTAAATTAACTCCAAACCTCATAGATGCTATTCCCCCTTTAGCTCCATTAGTAATCATCTAGAACCATGGATTTGGATTTTCTAAATGTCATTGTAGCTAAATTGGTAGAAATGGACATTATGAGACAATATAGCTATTGCCTTATGTTTACTGACAGCCACGTGTTACTTAACAAACTGACACATTTTGCGTGACATGCAGTTATATAATATTAATGGAGACAACGCTGTTACATGTATTCACTACAGACAAGAAGCAGGCCGTCAGTACAACCAACACTGCACTAAACCAATCAAATGCAGCTCAGACCAAACACATAGACCTAGATATGCCTAAACAAAAAGGAAGCAAGTACTCTCAACAGCCTCGTAAACATACAACAACGATAGCACCAACCATGAAACATACATGTGTTCACCATCCATAAAACATACATGTAGGTGTCACATTGTTTCAAATAAAAAGCCCATAAGGCAAACATCTACACAGTCCAATATCCTAATCTTAAGTGACTCCATAGTGAAACATGCTGATGCAATAGCCACCGGGCTATGCAAGGAGAAGGTCAAAGTCATTCATCTGTCAGGTGCCAGGATTCACCTCATCACACATACACTGAAGTCCTTACACCAGAAATACACAAATTATATAGTCATAGTGCATGTGGTAAACTCCCTAGACTATATGAAGTGAGACATATTGGAACACTTGGAATATGTGACCAAAGCAGGTATGAACCTAGCCTTGAGCAGCATTTTACCATCCCAAAGAATGATGCCACAGTACAAACAAAAGCTTAATGACTTCAACAATTGTTTTTGCTGAGCATTCCAAGATGGTGGTCGCCTGGTGAACTGCATTTACACTGAGCTCCCTACCTTATTAGTCTTTCCTCAGTCTTTATACCTTTCAAAAGCTTAGGGACGTTCTATGGAATAAAAGAATCGACTACAGCATCATAAAATTAAACCATACAGGACTTGCAGCTATAAAGAAAGAGTCTAAATCAACTGTATATCCTATATCAGCTTTCTAAGCCTTGTACTTACTGTGTTCCAGAAGGCCTCAATTTACTGCAGCACTCTGAAGACCACATGGCTAGACAGCAAAAATCTTCAAATGACCCTATTACAATGGAAACACAGACAACAAAAGCTAAGTCTTCGATAATCTTCTCTCCAGAAAAGAGAATATCTCAAAAGGCAAAACCAATAAACAGCATCTGGAACTTAACAAAAACACTAGTGACATTACTGAGGTTTCTGGCTTCCACATGGATGAATTAAAACAGGCCCTACAACCCATACATGCAGCCATTCAGAACTTTTCGGAACAACTTTCAAGCATTAGTAAATCTGTCACTCAGATTGCTGAAAGAGTGGGCACTCTTGAACAAAAAACACAGACAAATGAATCTCAAATTCAAACCCTTACTGAAGAGCTTTGTGCTAAATCCACAGTTATAACAGAACTCCAAATGAAAATAACAGATCTGGAGGCAAGAAGTCGGAGAAACAATATTCTGATTAGAGGTATCCCTGAGAGCTATGATAATCAAAACTTAATTACTACCGCAAAGCAAATCTTCGAGTCTCTATTACAAATTGACGGTGAGATACCCGAGATTATCATTGAAAGGGCCCACAGAGCTCTCCGGAGAAGGCAAGACACTTCAGACCCCCGTCAAGTCTATGTCAAGCTGCTCAACTACCAAGTAACACAAAAAATACTAAATGCAGCAAAAAAACATAAATCCCTAGTCTGGAACAAGCACAAAATCACCTTCTCGCAAGATCTACCTGCAAGCATCAAGGAAAACAGACAAAAACTGGCTCCGTTTTGCGCAGATTTAATTAAAAGAAACATACGCTTCCAAATGCGATATCCCTGCAACCTGATATTTTACAGCAATGAAGTGAGATACTCGGTTATCTCTCAAAATGATGCAAAAACAGCCTTTATTAAGGCTTTCAACAAAGTTCCCACCTCCTGAAGCTATATTATAGCTAGCGACTCCCCCTTATAGCTAGTTATCAGAACAGTACAATGCTTCTCATGAACCTGATGGAAATCTCAACAAATCTATCGATTTTAATTTAAGCAAACAAGTAATCTTTCATCTACCTGGGCAAAAGTCTCAAGGTCCTCTCTTGTTGTTGGAGTCAAGCACGTGTACGTAGGTACGAATCCTCTCACGGATGTTTCCAAGTGGGTCTCCTTTGGCCGCAACACCTGATACTGCTGCAACATACACGGGGCTCTATCAACAACCCACGGACCGCGTCGCCCCAGGAAACACTCAACTCACTAGTCCAGCATGATTGAACGCATCCCTGCAACCCAAAAATCACACCGACAATCCTCCTAGCAACTGTGAAGTGAACAATACGGCGTTATCAGGCAAACGGAAAGCAAGGCTTGCTGACAGGCGCTGAGGGCAGCTATGGACCCCCGCTCTGAAACGCTTCTGCTTCCTCGCGCCTCATACAATACTGTCAACTTCCGGAAACCGGGTAGAGATCAGTGAAGCTCCACAGTCTTCTTTCAGAAAGCCCTCATATGTGTTAAAACAGAATCACGATGGTGTCGCTAAGATGCCTAATGCCTCTCCTATGGAGTACAGTGTTACTCTAAGGGTGCTAGTACTGCAGCGCACGTAAAATCTAGATATACGTGCAACACTTATGAAGGCTGCAACTCCTCAGCCATTCAACATGCATTGTGCCTATTGCAATGCGGGCCACGCGCTGGAATGTGCAAAACACTACAAAATAAAAGTAAACATTGTCATTTGCTACTAAAGCTTTATTCGGAAAGTTGCCCTATTAGATTGAGCAATATTGCTACACTAAATACAGCCATCATTGCTTAAGCTTCCTTCCTATAGCCATATAATAATACTAAATACAACTAAAAATACCAATCACATCCTAAGTCAGTCCCTGATTATTACATTTATTTTAATTATAAGGTGGCTGAGAGTCTGTTAAGAGCCTTGTTCTCAAGGGAATCACTATAATACAATATGATGCATGTAGTACAGGTCAAGATTGTAAGCGGACCCTAGATTGGTGTCTGTGAGAGAGTGCTATACCCAAGAAATGTAAACCAAGCTTTGTAGAGCGTAAGGTTATAGGGTTGTGTCAAGTAACTCTACATAATCTATTCAGCTAGGTACACGTGACATGTACTCTGACGGCAAGGGAGAAGACTGTTTTTACCGAGCTAATTAATATACCTACTTGAAGCAATGGATCTCCCTCCTTTTCCCTCTCCGTGAATGCGGCGGATGCTTTGATGTCAACATAATTAGCTGGTGGAGTAAGGGCACTATACATAAACATCTGTCCCAGACAGAGTCTTTTTTTTGTAGATTACTTAGCTGTGCTAAGTCATAATACTGTTAAGTCAAAAAGTGTTTGTTGCATGCTGTGAGTCACTAAATTCACAGATATATTTGTTAAACGATGGACTCCCGAGGGTATATACCCTTGCGATGGCATGTTGTCATATATACTCGCTACACTACTCTACCTTACCACAGACCATGCCACAAGTTATCTAAACTGCATGTCAAATAATCTACAGTCCTGGAAGCTCAGTGGGTGATGTAGTAAGGAATCTAGGTAGGTTATGTTTTGGAAAAGTTATATTTTGTACATATGTATAGTAAAGTTTAGGTTAATGTTTGTGTGTATATATACTTCTTCATACAAGGAGTATGGATGGTTAGGCACTGGGGTTAGTCTGAAGAAGTTGTGGGCTACCGTTTGTCTCAATGACAATCTCTTCATAAAGACAGTGTTAAAGATATTTCAATCCTTTTTTTCTCTTATACCCAAAAATAAATACTCCTAAACAAACCTTATTATATGTAGGTATAACAATAACCTCCCTCTTATCCCACCTTTCAATAATACAAATTAAACCAAGGAATTCAGTAGCTGGCAAATAGACTGCTGGAACGTTAAAGGCTTACAGAATGCTGAGAAAAAAAACCTAATACTACACCTTTTCTTTAAATCTCAGGCCAGTATATGTTTCTTACAGGAGACTCATCTACCCAAAGAATGCTGGGAAAAAACTTCTAAAAAAATGGATCAGGACTATAATAGCGGGCGATAGTACAAACTCTAAGGGAGTAGCAATCCTAATTAAGAGACAATTCCAGGGTACTATCATAGACGGCAAGTCTGATAAATCTGGTAGGTGGTGTTATTTTACATCCATAGTGCTGGATTCTACTAAACCCGTCTTATTTCTGAACGATATGGTCCATGCACCCAACAACACTTCTTCATTATGGAAATTTATAATATCCTTAGCTCATTCCCTGACCACCTCCTTATTATTGGAGGAGACTGGAATACAGTCATAAATCCCAGTTTAGACCGTACCAGCAATTCCCTCATATAATCATCAAGCCTCTACTGCCCTGGAAGAACTAATGGCGGACTTTAATCTCATGGATACTATTGTCTTTGGTACGGACCTATCTAAAAGCAGTATGTACACTTTCTACTCCCACTGCCACAAATCATGGTCACGTTTAGACTTCTTCTTAATTTCTAAATTCTTCTCTAAATTCAAGATTGCACTAAGGTGTGAACCTAGGTTATTATCGGATCACGAAAAATCTCCCTTATGATTACCTTCACACCCGATACCACCCCCCGGGTAAACTGGTCCTTTAACAACAACTTATTAAAACACAAAGAGGTGGTAGAGAGAATTGATAGGACATTGTCTGAATTATACGCAGGGTTTGGTAGTTCTCTGATAGCGCTCGACATACAATGGGCGGCTTGCAAGGCTGAATTAAGAGGGTACCTGATTAGTAAAACCACATTCTTTAAAAAGCTTAATAAAAGGAAAGAATCGGATCTTGCTCTAAGGCTAGCTTCCTTGGAAAGAGAATTTAAAACACATCCTGACTCCAACCAAAGGAATTGATCAATATTACACACAAGGAACTATGTGAGCTACATTTATACAACTACTCGATACAGGAACAAAAACAAATTGCAACCTACTCTGAATGGGCACAAATCCCATCTAGAATATTGTCTAGAATACTCAAAAACAATAGCGGCGCTCCAACAATCTCCATCTTACAACATAAAGGGGAAATATACAAAACAGACTGCGAGATTATTAAGCTTTTCTATGACATATATTCTGACATTTATAGCAATAGTAGACACAACAATTTTAGTCTGCAGATGGATACATTTCTTAATTCAATCAGCTTCCCATCTCTCAGCCAGGAGCAAATATCCACTCTATCAGCTCCGTTTAATATGCGAGATTCAAAGCGCTATTAATAAACTCAAAATAGGCAAATCCCGGCCCGGATGGCTTCACTACTAACTTTTCAAGACTTTTAACTCAAAAATTGCCCCCATTCTTCTAGAAGTCTTTAACTTCATCATAAAACATGGAATTACTGACATACACTGGAACAATTCAAAAACAATCTTACTACTTAAAACAATAAAGAAAAAACAGACCCGCATAACTACAGACCTATCTCACTTATAAATGTTGATATCAAAATCTTCTCTGCCATCTTAGCCAACAGACTTAAACAGGTACTACCACACCTAATATCACCTGATCAAGCGGGGTTCATGTCCAATAGACATACATGGGACAATACACTAACACTAGATTCTCTTATCCAGTTTACCAAAAAAGAGAAAAACCCGTTATATGCCTTAACTCTAGACGCATCAAAAGCATTCGACAGGGTAAACTGGGAATTCCTCTTCTCCACGTTAGCACATTTTAATATACCCACATCCTTCCTAGATATGATCAGAACTCTTTATTCGAACTCATGCACATATCTTTATATAAATAAAAAAAGATCTAATCTTATCCAGATTACTAATGGCACAAGGCAAGGTTGTCCACTTTCCCCCTTCCTCTTCAATCTATTTATTGAACCTTTTTTCCTATTTCTTACTCAAAATACATTCCATACTATTCCCAAAATCCTAAACACACAAGTAGCAATTTCGGCCTTCGCTGATGATCTAAACCTTTACTTCCAATACCCTAACACAGATCTGCCAAAAATATTAAAAGCAATTTCCTCCTTCTCTAAGGCCTCTGGGTATCAAGTTAACGATAAAAAATCACACATTCTCCCAATAAATCCTGAAGCGCATAAACCTTTCTTTTTCCCTGAATCTCCCTTTCACATCACATACAGTCTCAAGTACCTTGGCGTCAACTTTGAACACAACCAAGCCTCTATGCTTCAAAACAATCTGCTAAAATCATGGTCTGTCATCTGTCAAGACCTACAAAGGTGGAAGTTATTAAACCTATCATTTCTCTCAAAAGTAGCTATTGTGAAAATGAATATTCTCCCTAGACTCCTATACCAATTTAGTGCGACAAATATAATTATATCCAACAACCTTTTTTCACAGTTTGAAAAAACACTGATCAAATTTCTCTGGTTCCCTAAGAATGTCAGGATTTCTTCTTCCAAGCTAAGTCTCCCCAAGGAGAAAGGTGGGGTGGGCCTTCCAAACCTCCAGCTGTATTATCTGATTATTAGCTCTAATAAACTGTGGTCCATTGTAAACATGAACAACAAAACCCAAACCCATAACCCAGCGTGGTTAAAGATATGGCACAAACATATCCTATCTAACAAAATTAATCCTAAGGCCATTCCCTTCTTATCATCCACCTCTCTGAATAGCTTAAAACTATTCTCTTTACTGAAATATCAAATAAAACTCTTTCAAAAGCTGATTAAGGACATTAATCTTCAATCTATTTTACCCTTTCTTCAACCAATACACCTCAACCAAAATCTTAAAATTAACAATAAGATGATAGATCTTGCTGACTTCCCCCACATCAAAGACCTTAAAGTTTGGGATATTCTTAAACATAAATCCCTGTCGCTTGCCGAACTCCGATTAACCCTCAAGGTTAACAACAAGTATTCAGTAATACTACGTCAACTCAGGGAACTTATTTCTTCACAAATCAATAATACAGCCCCAGACATACAGCTAATGGATAAACTAAATCTAATTATCAATACACTGGCTAGTAATAATAAAACAGTTTCTTCGTCCTACAAACTATTACACCCACTACTCTACAAAGGAAACTGCTTATTCTCCAAATATTGGGACAATCAAAACCACCCTATTACAGAGGACCAAAAAATACTAGCCATAAAAACTAGCATTGAACTATCTCCCTTCAAGAAATTTCTCTACACTCAACTGATGTTGAATAACAATGCATACCTTACCCCTACAAGAATCCACAAATTCAACTCTAATAGCTCTCCGTTATGTACATGCTGTTCAGGTACGAAAGCTGACCTTCTACATATTATGTGGCACTGCAATAACTCCCACAAACTTTGGTGCTCTCTCAAAGTGCGTCTCAAAAAAATGGGTTACTATAGCTCCACTCTCTCATGGGAAACGGCTATTCTAAATATTCCCCCCCATGGTCTGCCTAAATTGCATATCCATATCCTAATAACGCTGTGTTTCCTCATAAAACTCTATATTACCTATAATTGGCTGGATCGCACCAAATTGTGTTGGCGGGGATTTAAAGCTATGGCCACCAAATATATCTCGGCACAGAAGTTCATCATAAACGGACCCAAGAAAAGAGCCTACTTCAGTAAACTTTGGAAAAGCCTGTTTGAAGTAATCTTATGTGACTAAGATACGGTTATCCTACAAACTTCCCTTTGTCCTTTCTCTTCTTTTCTTTTCTTTTCCCTTTTCTTTTTTCGTACCTTCCTACTCTCCCCATATACCATATCCCGTGTTTTGAGGGGTCTATCTCTCCTACTACAAGCCATAAGTAGGGCTGCTATTATCTAACCGTATAAATAGTGACACTGTTGCCTCCTTCTCTGTTCAGTACTGGTAGCTTTGTAAATATTGTTCAGTTTGGGTTAAGTTGTTAGTTTGTGTGCCATGTATACTGCAAGAGATTGTACTCCTTCTAAGTTTATTACAAACATGCCTTTTTGTCCCTTTTTTGTACTAATATTGCTGTAAACCATTATGTGTGTTTTTTGGTGTAACGCTCATTGCTTGTACCATCATAGTATGCATGGTTTTTATTACAAAAATAAAAAAATTATTTTTTAAAAAAAAAAAAAATTGTTTTTGCTGTTGTTGTTATTCTAAGGTGGTAAAAAATAATTCTACCTGGGAGGATATAGGATACTGTCCTAACTTAGGAATGCACCTTCCCATTAAAAGCTTTCATTCATATACTAACTATATCCTTTTCCTCTCCCAGAATGTGTTTTAGACAATGTTAAGGTTGGATTCTTAAAGATTACCTCAAAATATACACTATGTGTGCACACTGTGTACTCTTTCTGAATTCAAGAACAGCGCTACCACAATGCTTGTGCTGTCTATTATTCACTCAGTAAGGTTACATTAAGTGCACCCATATTTGTGGTAACATTTATAAATCCATCCTTCAGTCTTATAAAGCTTCTAACATAACAAAACAGAATTTGGATAACATAAAGATACTGAGCCTAAAGGGAAAAAAAAAAAAAAAATAAAAATATATATATATATATATATATATATATATATATACACACAAACACACACACACACACACACACACACACACACACACACACACACACACACACACACACACACACACACACACACACACACACTCCCAGGAAACCATCGATATATGCATTGTCTTGGAGACCTGGTTCAATACCAATGACAGCTCTCTTTCAGTGCAAGGTTTCAATATCTTCCATGCATTCAGGTCTATCACACTAGATAAAGGGCTCAAAGGTGGGAGTGCCTCCATATTTTTGAAAAAAAAACATTTAATCTTTAGACTTGTTAGACAAGATAACAACCTGGAACTCCTCCATATCCACCTTACTATTAACAAACTCATTGTTATATCATAGTTAACAATAAGACCCCATCTATATCTCCCCTCAGGACACAAGTGCTCTTCAGTAGTTGAATTCTGCTAGCTACACACTTGGGCAACTCTGCAGTCCACAATACCTCCCCACCCATACAGTCTAAGAAGGAATCAGTACTGCAAAAATAAAACAAGGATATACCTTTTGAGCCTGAAGAGCAGGGTCAAGCCACCCAGGCATTCTAAATGTATGTGTTATGACAGTGCAGCTTTAATATTAGCAATGTAGCTTAGTAGTTCTCATAGTGCTAATAATACTGACTGTTTGACCCTTGTGTCCTCTTCCCCTCCTCCCAGGTTCTGCAGTAATCTTAAAAGTTCCCTAGACAGTATACACTTAATTCAGATCCTTCCTAGTCTCTGTGATTAAAAATAACCCTCGAGCAGCCTTTTCAGTGCTCTTTTCCTTAAATTTGTATCACTAGAGCTCCACCTGTTTATTTGCATCTCTATACATTCCCCTTCATTGCTAATGTATCTCCCTACTCTAATCTGTGCACAAAGTGGCTACTAATATGCAAGTTAATGTGAAGACACACTCCCAACCTTAATAAACTTTGCTTTCCCATCTCTCCTTCACTTTATAGGTAGAGTTTGTATTATTACTTACCCCCTCTGAGGTCTTCATTGATAGTTTTCCACTGCTTGCCTTTCTGGTTTTGACTGGTTTCTGCCTGCTCTGTTCGCCCTGCAGAGTCACTCCACTCCCTTCCCTGCCCCCAATTCCCTCTCACCTTTATACTGCCCTAACTCCTCCCACACCCATTTTCATCCAATCAACCTACTTCTCCCCTAGCATTCTAATCCTTTCAAATTTCCTAACCTCTCCCTTACTCAGGCACACTATACTCCCCACCTAATCGCTAACAAGTATCCCTGCCCCACCCACTTACTTCCTGCTCTCCAACTATTCTCCTCAACTCTCTCTCATTATTTCCACTGCCCACACTCCTACTTCAACCCACTGATCTCTGCCACCACATCTCACATTTACTTCTACACATCTCATTCTACATCATGCTCCTTCTCCCCACCTGTTTTCTTACTTTAGCTTTCCTCATATCCCTCCTTTGCTTCTTTCTATTCCTTACTATCCTTCCTGCCTCCTCACATACTTTACCACTACATATAACTTCTTCCTCTCAAACAATTGGTCCTCACTCTTTCTCCTCCATATCCCATGAGCTATACCCTCTAAATGCAACTCTGCTCTATAAATTTAAGCTCCTTCCAGTACTTCTCTCTGATAACCCACTTCACTTCACTGGCAATAGTAGACTTTCCTCAACTACACTCCTGATGTCCCCTCCCCATTGAACCTGACCACCCATCTTTTACGTCTAGTCTGTCTCTCTATTTCTGGTGACATCCATCCCAATTCTGGTCCCACTGTCTCCACCAACATCTGCTCCTCTACATCACCACAATCATTCTCCCCATCCACCTAACTCCAATCAATACCCAAAGTATTTATAATAAAATACCCAACTTACATGCCTGGCTGTCACATAACCATCCCGACATAGTAACTGTCTCAGAAACATGTCTCAAACCTCATATCAAAGATACTAGAATTCTTCCCCCTGACTACCCAATCATACGGAATGGCAGACCTAATAAGAAAGAAGAAGGGGTAGCCATAATTTACTCCTCTTCTCTAACAGTCATTCCGTACACTAACCCCACTCCTAAATTCTCTACTGCTGAACTATCCATAGCCTTCCTGAAAATCAGCAAACATAAATCTTTATGTATAGCTGCCATCTACATTCCCCCTGGTGATAACATCCCCATCCTTGAAGACATTCTCTTATGGTTCTCTTCCAACATCAGAAAGGAAACATTCATCCTTGGCGATGTAAACATCAACTGGGCCACCATCTCCTCACAATCTCTGTAACTTCTCCCAGCTAATAAACTACCCTGCCAGACCCAGTAAAGACAACTCCTCTGGCACTACACTAGATTGGATCTTAGCAACTCATCCCAATCTAATCTCACACAGTGGAATTATACCTGATACCCTTAGCAACCACCTACCATCTTATGCCCTCTGGTGTGCTTCCTCTGTCCAAATACAACAGCAATACATTCAAACTCATAATCACACCAACTTCAATCCACAGAAATTTTCCAACTGTCTGAAAAAAATGAATTGGGCCCCCTTAAAGACTCTGCCTCTGGACAGTGCAACTAATTACTTCAACAAAACCTTTCTAGACTTACTAAACAGCTTAGCCCCTCTTAGAACAAAAAGAATAAAAGCCAAAACCATTCCCTGGCTATCTAAAGAAACCAGAAAACTAATGCACCTCAGAGACAAATGTTGGAATCAATACCAAAAAACTAAGTTAACAAACTTTCTAATCAAATTCAAACAACTTGGTAACTCACTGAAGAAACTAACAACTAAAGACTGTAAGACTTATTACTCTGAACTCCAATCAAAACATAATTCTAACCCCAAAAAGTTCTGGAATTGCATTTCCTCCCTCCTAAACCCTAGTAGAAAAGACAATCCATTCCCTAACCCAAACTCCCCAGACCATAAAATTGCATCTAATTTCAACACCTTTTATGTTGACTGCATAGCCAAACTAACTGCAAACTTTACCATCTTCTCTCTCTCTCTCTCATGTTCCCCCATCCACTGCTTTTCCCTCTAATACTTCACCTTTCAGTCTTAAACCTATCCCCACCAGCAGCATAAAAAACTCTTCCTTAAACTAAAGCCTTGCTCCTACACTCCTGATAATCTGCCTCCATCCTTCCTTAAGATAGCTACAAACAGCATTGTCCTCCCCATTTCCATTCTTATTAACAGGTCCATCCAAGAAGACTATGTCCCCTTGCTCTGGAAGAAAGCTTTTGTCACCCGTCTCCACAAAGGCAGCAATAACAGACACTACTAACTTCTGTTCTATAGCTATTCACTCACCTCTTTCTAAAATCCTCAAAAAATGCATTCATCACCAACTCTTACCATACTTAACACACAATCATCTTCTTACCTCAACACAACATGGTTTCAGGCCTGGCAACAGCACTAACACTGCTCTTCTCTCCTTCCTTGACACCAGTTCGCGACTCTGGGAAAATCGTATCCACTTTTTACTTTGATCTCTCTAAAGCCTTTGACACTGTCTGACATCCTCTACTCTTATCTTGACTTTCCTCCCTCAATATCTCTTCTTCCTCCATTGCCTGGTTTACAAGCTATCTCTTCAATAGGCAACAAGCTGTTAAGTTGAAAAATTCCACTTCATCCTTTCTCAACAATCCCTCTGGCATCCCCCAAGGGTCTATTCTTTGCCCTGTACTTTTCAATATTTTCATTAATAACTTTCACAAATCCATAGATAATGCTACACTGAATCAGTATGCTGATGATTCCACAATCTCCTGCATGGAAAACTCTCCCTCTGAACTCCTTCAAAAAACCCAAACAGCCTTCTCCAATACTGAAGCTTGAATGCTAAACAACCATCTCGCTGTCATTGGTAACAAAACAAAAATCATGATAGTCTCTCCTTCGAGAAATCTCACCATAGACAAAAGCTTCTTTAAAATAAAAAGCCACAATAACACTCTAATCAATATTGTACCTCACACCAAACTACTCAGAGTCACCATTGATGAACATTTAAAATTTGATATCCAGATCCAAAATAATATCAAAAAAATCCACCAAAAAGTAGGTCTGCTGTATAGACAAAATCTCTATCTAACCACTTCTACCAGATGTACAATAGCCCCTCCTATCTGCTCCCCTCTCTTATGTATGGTGCCCCTCTATGTATTCATCTCCAACTTAGCCTAAAAAACAAACTGGAAGACTGCTATAACAAAGTCTGTAAATTTGCTACATGGTCCAAATACTCCACCCATCACTGCCATTCCCACCACTCCCTAAACTGGCTTGAGCTTCCTAATTACCAGAAATTCATACAACTCACCACTGCTCACAAACTCATATTCCAACCCTCCATCTGCCCCTCTCTTTCATCTGTCTTAACCCCTTACATCCTCAGTCATACTGAAAACCAAAACCTCCTTAAAATCTATAAAACTCTTCACCCTCCTGGCCAACTACTTCTATCACACTCCTTAGCTAAAGTATGGAATCCCCCCTCCCTCTGCTGTGCTCACAACCACTTTAATTTCAAATCTCTCCTCCATTCTTATTTTACCTCAAACTGAGACTGTTCCTGCTCCCTTCCTACCTAAATTAGACTGTCGTCTCTTTCAAACCTCCCATCACTAACATTATTGTTAGAACAAGCACTAAACTTGTATAAACACTTTATGACTTGTATTTTTAATTATATTTTCTGTACTACTTCTGACTTATCTTTATTTTAACATCTGTTTTCTTTAAACGTATAATCCCTGATTTTTGTGTTTGTATTTCAAATTGTATATTTATGCTTTTGTATACTGTATATTCCATAATTTACTTATGTTATATTCTAGCTGCTTTTGGAGCTTTTCTCCGAAGGCCTCCACTGAAAATGGGCTCTGCTTGGCTCAGTGGACTTCCCCGGTCATCAAATGGGAAATAAATAAATGAATAAATAAATAAATAAATACAATTATTCTTTGTTGACAGGTTAGTTCCACTAGGCTAATTGCCTATTTTTAGAGGACACTTGAGGTAGTATATATATTACTAGGGGAAATTTGGCCAAGTCATTGGGGAATTTCCCCTACTCTTTTAATGGGTGCCATCATAGCATACCTCCCAACTTTCCAGATTTTCAGAGTGTCCAAAATGTTTGCCAGTTCCTCATAAAAGTTGTGGTTTTCTGACAAATCATTGAGGTACAAAGTCATTTAATAATGGCTTACATTTGACTTTCAGGCTTCATATTCATAAAATATGTAAGACAAATCCTGTTAGTGTGGCAACTTTCCAAATTTATAAGAGCTATATTTTATTTATTTATTTGACTTTTGTTAACCAGGAATATCTCACTGTGGTAGAGCACTTTTTCAGTGGAGGCCCAGGGAGAAAAGCTCCACAACAGCACACTAGAAGGTGACATAAATAGTATTCTGTGATAGCAGTACAGAGTATATAGAGTGAAGTACACAAATTGGTTACATACTGTTGCATCTGATGAGAACATACTGAACATGTAACAAAATACAAGCAGTTGACAGACTATTTACAAGTTGCTGTTCACAATAGATCAAATATACAATAAAGAAAAATAGTAATATTTAATACTCAAGGATGGGGGGGGTAAAAAGTAAGTATACAAATTAGGTGAAGAAGTAGAGAGGGCGGATAGTTCAAGGTGAATTAGATAGTATGGGAAAGATATGATACCAATGTATTTAAAAAAATGTGTGACTATTTTTGGGCCTTTGTCCCCACATAATTTTAGGCTTTGTCCAGATTTCTTGTACAAAGAGGTTGAGAGGTATCATAAGATCATTTACATCCTCTTTTTATTACCACAAACTCAAGCAGGTGGGACCTCAGTTTAATGTCAACCAAAAGATGACACACAAAGGAATAGGGCATCTTCTTATGCACTGTATTATCAGTAATCCATCTGCTTGGTGTGGAAATAGAACCCATAACCTTCTGTTCAAAAGATGAGCATGCTACCTGGTATACCACTGACGGTGAGAACCTAAGAATTAACTTCTCTGATGGAACCAAAAAAATAAACTTTCTCTGTAATTAAAGAGAAAACTCAATGCTTAAACTTTTTTTATTTTATTTATTATTCATGCTTTATTTATTTAAATGTATTATTGTTTATATTTGCTTCTTAATTATTTATTTTAATGTTTTACTTTATTCTCTCTTGTACATAAAAATAAATTTAACTCTCAAAATGCTACAAATGCTCTTGTATCAGGAAACTCTGGAACCTCATCAGGTCATCTAAAGCCAGATATGAAGTAAAAATAGAAACACATTTGATTAGAAGGATAACCATAAAGCATGGTTTATGCTAGAGAATTCCAAAACTATGCACAACACTGTACAGAACTAATAGAAATGATATCACATACTTGGATGCATAAGACATAGCCAATCTTCTAACACACACATTTAGCTTGTAGTTCACCCTCTTCCCCTGCTTTTTCCCAGATGACATAGCCACATCAATACCTCCATCTCAAATCTCCAATTAACAATCCTCAATGCATCATCCAAGACTAAAAACACTACTTTCATGGGGATGCATAAATACTGGGCTGCCTACTGGTCAGCCTGAAATAGGACTTGTCAGATCCCCTACAGATACTATTTAGTACTAGCCTCCAAATAGGCTTCATGCTGGATGAATGGAGGACAGCAACAGTCAACCCCTTGTATAAAGTTGAGTCATCAACTGATTTAGTAATTACAGACCCGTAAGCCTGACAATCCTGATGTGTAAGGCTATGGAAAGGACCATTATGAAGCTAATAAATAAAGATATGGTCAACGTACAAACCCTTGACCCACGGTATGTTGGTTTCATTATGGGGAGATCCTCCCTAACCTGGTCAACTTCTTAAAAAATGATACTGAAGTAATGCATGAGTGCATATTATGAAACACATTGCATATCTACACCTTGCAAAGGAGGCTGACGCCATTCCACATTCAGGTATCAGAGAAAAACTCTTCCAGTTAAATGTAAACTGTTATGTAACTCATTGGATAGAAAACTGGCTTGGTGGCTCTTTCTCCGCCAAAAGATCTGTCACTATTGATGTACCCACAGGGTTTATTTCTTGGGTCACTCCTATTTGACATTTACTTTTTGGAGGTCAAAACAAATATTAAGGGTTTATGACTGACTATTTTTACAGATGTCTGTAAACATAGTGCTATCATAAACTCCCTGGAGGACACCAAGATCTTCCCAGAGGCACAGCCATGTAATATACATAAGCCTGATGAAGGAGTTGGTGTACTGCAGTATTGGTTATCCACATTTGTTATCATCACTGACTGGACAAATGAAAGGGATGTGCACTCTCACTACCTGTCAATGACTGTGGCAGTTGCACACCAAGTCAATGCATGATCAAGTTATGCAGAATAAAGTAAGCCATAAGTAATCTGCATGCAACAAAAGACTCATACAGAAGACTCATACTGAAGTGTCCCTCTCAACTTTTCTAGGCAATAGAAACAGACTTTAAGCATTCCAAATGTCTATTCAAATATGATCTGTGTGTGAGACTGGGTGGTATTAATGTGCTCCATTGCAGCTGGTGTCATTATCCAAGAAATCACAACAAATTCTTTGTTACTTGTTCATTTGCTTTATGAGTGCATTTGTCCATGGTTAATCCACACTGCTCCAATGCTTTTTGTGTTCTTGGTCATTAGCTAAGGTTTGAGTGAGTAGCCTACATTACTTGAAAAACAAAACAGGGAGGTGACACATAATGAAAGGGAGATTACTCATTACTACTGATTTCTAACAATGGTTAGCAGTATTAAATAATCTGTACTTACCAACTAGATGACCATGATGACTCATACTATGCAGGAAGTGGTGTACAGCAAACTTATAAGCCATATATGAAAATCATGGGCATTGTCCAGGTGCTGAGCCAATATATTACAGATGCAGTTTATGCATCACACATTCTCTGTCTGCTAATGATCCCTTCCTGGTATGGTAATTCTCATATTATGGTCCAGATGGAGTTCTTATAGCCACATGGGTGCAATCTTTCTAAGAAGGTATGCATGGTACTGGTTCAGTTCTTTGGTGACACTGAGAAATAGAAACATTCATCCACATGGGCCAAGAGTATATCAAGGAATTACTGCAGTATCCTTGAGGCAGAAGCTTGAAAGATATCCAGCCCCCCCATCTGTCTCTGAAAGATACCCATGGTAAGTATAGGGATGGCTATAAATATGTTAGTAACCATAGGGATAGAAAGGCCATGCATCTTCTGAGTTCCTGTTTGTGGGTCATACAAGCTCACCAAAGCCCTTATTATATCATTGTCCACTGTACAGCTATCCAGTGACTCCTGTTCTTCAAAAGTCCATTTAATTATTCTCTGGCCATGTCTCCTTCACCTAGGCCAATGAGTACTGGTAAGTGCAACAAGTTTAAGTACTGCAGAGACAAGCACCTCAGTGCAGGAAACAGTAACCCGTACAACAAAACAGAATATCTTCACTGATTACAAAGAGACTACAAGAGGCACATCCTTGATTTTTACAAGAGAAGTTTGCACATTACAATTACACATCAGAAAATAGCTCTGAATCTCAAAAAAAAAAAAAATAGGAAGAAAATTTATCAGAAACAAGGTGGGCTGCCATTTTTACATACCAAGAACAAGACAAATACTAAAGACCTTACTACATCCCAGGCAACCCTGGTTTGATTACTGGCATAGGCACTGGAAGGGTAGTGTGGGAGGATGCCTTCTGAGAGAAAGCTTGTAATTTGGTAATTGATATAAAAAGAAGCAAAAAGGAATTCTTAAGGGTTAACTATATGATGTTAAGTTGTCAATCTCGCCTTCATTCTTGCTGGATGGGTTCGGAGCCGATCCTCGGCTCCGACTCGGCACTTGCTAAGCAATAGAGTCACTTTTACCAGCTTGAGGCAGCCCCATATCCCATGATGCAAGGCGGTAAATACCCAGATCTCGTTTGCCGCTTCGCTGATGAGGTACTCCTTTTGCCAGCTCGTGGTAAGTAAATTGTTTTACAATTGTTAGACACCCCATTCCTAGATTTTCTCTTATATATTAGTATAATTGTCATTTTTAGGTAGTTGTAGGGTCGCTAGTCTAGTTTTACTGTTTCCCTACTTGTTTTTATTTAGTCGAGGCTTCATTCCCTTCCCATCCCTTCCTGTCAGGGTGTGTGTGTGGGTTTATATTTTCCCCTTTTAAGTTAAAATTTCTGAGTCTAGGACTCTGTGAGTTGGGTGTGTGTGTGTACTCACTATGTCCAAGGAACAGAGGGTCTCAGGCTTCAAGAAGTGTGACTCGTGCTGTCAGAAGATGTCTCTGACAGACGGTCACACTTCTTGTATCTACTGCCTGGGACCTCTCCACCTGCAGGACTCCTGTGCTATCTGTCACTCTTTCAGCCAGAGAGTCCTGCAGGAAAGGAGAAATAAATTAATCAAGAGAGGACTTCTTAAACTGGAGGGCTCCCCAGCCAAGTCTGTTTTGGGCAAGCCCTCTAAGACCTCCAAGGCCCAGGCTTCTGCTTCTAAGCCTCCGGCCTTGGCTCCGAATCCTTTGGAGTCAAGATCGCTCCGCTGGAGCCGATTATTTTGATTAAATCTTCGCACCGATGGCAATCGGTGCCGATACTTTAACTGCCACATTGGTGTCGGCTCCGACCAGCTCCGATCACCATGTGACTAAGGCTTCGGTATCGGCGCCGGCCGGCTCTGATACCATTATTTTCTTGCCTGTATTGGCTCCAGCCGGAGCCGATACATCCTTGACCAGACTCGGAGCCGACAAGTTGTCGGCTCCGTCTGGAACCGAGGGTTTTTCGGCTCCGATGGTTCCGTCGAGGAAGCGGTCCAGGTCTCCCTCTTTGGAGCCGATACTATCGGCTCCAGCCTCTCCTCTTCTTTCGGAGCGGAGCCATCAGAGCCGATCATCTAGGTCTTCCAGGCTCTCAGACCATGATTTAGAGAGAGTGGTAAAAAGATTGTTAAAATCACAGGCATTAGCCCAAATGCTTCACAGTCCGTCTCAACAGATGACTATTAGTCCACACCCTCTTCAAGTTCCTCCTTCGACTCTCCTCCAGAGTTCGGAGCCGGAGTCTATGGGAATAGTTACTGCTATGGCTGCGGGGCAGATACCTCCCCTTTCTGCTCCTTCAGCTTCTACTCTTATCTCCTCCTCGAGACCTTCCTTGGAGGGATCCAGTGGTCGGGCTTCCCTGGTCTGCCCTGAGGGGGTGAGTGGCATCGGACCCTTGTCCGACCCTGCTCGTCCCCTCGGGGCTTCGGCCTTGGTGAGCTCGGCCCCGACATCTGCCTCGGAGCCTTCCTTCGGTGGGCCCGGAGCCCCTGTTTCTTCGAGCAGGGTCTCTCGGATCTCCCTGGGAGGGAGCCTCGAGGTGATGAGGAGTGTGCTGGCCCCTGGGCTCAGTCAGCAGTCTATCCCTTAGCTCCTCCCTCACGGTGCCTGTAGATGTCTCTTCCCACTCTCTTGCTCCCGGACCGAGAGATCCACTGCCTCAGGTTTCCCCACTGGGAAGAACCCTCTCTTCTGAGGATTCTCCTGATCCTTCAGGAGATCCTCCGCATAAGAGGACCTGTAAGAGGAAGCACCTAGACTCCCCTGAGTCTACTACTTCAGATACCGACTTAGATGAGTCGGAGGGGTCCCCAAGATCCCCCTCTGAGGATGTCTCTTTTTCAGACATCCTAGAACTCCTAAAACAGAGGGGAAACTGGCCCTCCATTAATCCCTCCGAGGATGAGTCGTATACCTAGAGGCGTTCGGATCTCGACCCTCCACCTCCTGGGTGTCTCCGCCTTTCGACCCCCTCATGGAGGTGATAGCTCGGAAGACATGGGCATCTCCTGATTCCGTAGAACCAGTTCCCAGGAGGCCTTCTAAATTTATTACAGCCCCTTCCGAGAAACAATTTCTTACAAAAGGTGTCCCTGTTGATGCCATGGTGGTGGCGGCCGCCACCAAGAAGGAACTTGCAGATCCTTCCGTACCAGTCCATCCTCCTAACAAGGATTCTAGGACCATGGACAGGTATGGTAAGCGGATGTTTTCCTCAGTGACCTTTGCTATGCGTTCGCTGAATTATTTATGTCACTTCACCAGACTTCAAAGGGACATCCTTAAAGAATTAGGTGAAGTAGTACAGGATACTACAGCTGCAGGGGCTCAGGACAAAATTGCTTCTCAGCTAGGAATCCTTAACTCCATAGCCAACTCCTCCATGCGGCTGATTTCGTATGCAGCAGATGGAGCGAGTAGAGCTGCAGGGACAGGAGTGGCTCTTAGACGTCAGTCCTGGATGCGGCTCTGTAATTTTGCAGATCCCTTTAAGGCGTCCTTCACAAACTCTCCCTTCGATGGATCAACATTGTTTGGTCCTCAGGTGAAGGATACGTTGACCAGGTGTGAGCAAGACGGCAAGACTCTTTCTGCCGTAGGAGTCTGTTTTTCCACTCCTTCTAGGCCTTACCCTAAAGGACAGAAGGGCAGAAAGATGTGGTTCCGTAAATCTCAGGGAGTCATGCCGGACACACATGGTCAGTTTACCCCTGGGGCAGAGGGGGTAATAATAATAACAGACGCCGCCCTAGGGGCATAGGGGGTCCGCAAAACCAGGGAAGCAGAGAGCCTCTCTCTGACAAGCCCTTCCAGCATCCCTGAGGTGTTGCCCGACTGTCCATACTTGGAGGCAGTTGGGGGAAGATTATCGCTGTACCCAGAAGCCTGGCTTTCCCTTTCATAAGACAAATGGGTACAGTCGATCATATCCAAGGGTTACAAGATTCCTTTCGAGGAAAGTCCCTTCACTAACAAAAATTCCCTTCCAGATGTTCCACCCGGTCTAAGGGAAATTGCAAAATTAGAAGTATCAAAGCTTCTACACAAAAGGGCCATTCAGCCAGTTCCAACAGACCATTCAGAGCCCAGAATCTACTCAAGGTTCTTTTGGTTCCCAAAAAGACGGGAGATTGGAGACCAATATTGGACCTCAGCAGACTCAACAAGTCTGTGAAAAAGACAAGATTTCGGATGGTCACACTTCAATCGATTTTGCCCTTCTTGGGCAAAGACAACTGGATGTGCTCAATAGATCTTCAGGATGCACTATCACATAAAAATCCACAGATGCTCCAGAAGGTTTCTCCGCTTTCGGCTGGGGTCCAGTCATTTTCAATTCAGAGCCCTGCCCTTGGTCTCACTACAGCCCCAGAGTGTTCACCAAATGCATGGCGGTGGTCATGGCTCACCTGAGACGCCAAGGATTCCAGGTGTTTCCGTATCTCGACGACTGGCTCCTCTCAGCCACCACCAGGCATCAACTTCTCCAAGCCAGGGATTACACCCTAAATCTCTGCACTCAATTAGGAATTTCGATCAATTACAAAAATCCTCCTTATTGCCCTGCCAGTCTATTACTTTTATAGGTGCAATTTAGACACTGTTCGGATGTCAGCAAACCTCACAAGCCAGAGAATCCTAGATATCCAAAACCATGTGCGGATCATCCTTGCCAGCAAAAAAGTGCAAGCCAGACTGGTCCTAAAAGTATTGGGCCTCATGGCAGCTGCCATTACTCTTCTTCCTTTGGCCCGCTTACATGCCTCCTTCAATGGATGTTGTTCACCCAGTGGTCCTACCAACAACTTCCATGCGTCACCAAATTCTGGTGACACAAACTTGCAAAAACCACCTATCCTGGTGGATTTCTTCTCCCCTGGTTCATCAGGGCAGGCCCTTTGTTTCCTCGGCCCTGGTAGCCACAGTCACTATGGACGCCTCCCTGATCGGGTGGGGGGGTCATTATCAGGGCAGGATGGTTCATGGGACGTGGCAACCGTTCGAATACCACCTGCACATAAATGTCCTAGAGATGAGAGCAGTGCTTTTAACGTTGCAAGCCCTCAATGACTTTCTTCCCTTGGGAACAATTGCAGTTCACACAGACAACATGTCCGTAGTGTGGTACATCAACAAGCAGGGCGGAACCAAGTCCTACCCCTTGTGTCAAGAGGCTCTCAGACTTTGGCAATGGGCGATCTCCTCTCATCGGTTTCTGGTAGCAACGCATATCCCTGGGAAAACCAACATTTTAGCGGACAGATTGAGCAGAGCTATACTCATGCCTCACGAGTGGTCTCTCAAACAATCTATAGTGGAGGAGATTTTTCAGAAGTGGGGCCGCCCATGTTGCGATCTTTTTGCTACTCCCCAAAACAGCAAATGCCCAGCCTTCTTCTCTCTTCCCACTCCGGCCATCCCCCAGAGACGCTCTTACCCAAGATTGGCCCAGGGACTTCTTTATGCCTTTCCTCCCTTTCCATTGATACCACAGGTACTCCAGAAAGCTACCGTTTTGAGAGCCAAAATGATTCTCATTGCCCCGTATTGGCCTCGACAAATTTGGTTTCCGTTCCTCCATTATCACCTTTTAGTGTGGCCGTGGCATCTGGACCCAGTGCCAGATCTTCTGATCCACCAATCGGGTCAGCTGCATCGGTCCATTCCTTCTCTCAACCACACAGCTTGGTTGCTCCACTTCCTTCCTTAGCCAGGCTTCCTATGATCTCTAACCCTGTTAGAGATATCATAGTGGCTGCCCTTAAATCCTCTACTAGAAGGATTTACACTAGCAAGTGGAAACGCTTCTCCCTTTGGGCGAAATCAAGGAGCATAGATCCCTTTACTGCCCCTGTTCATGCAGTTTTGGATTTTCTAGCGAAATCTTTCACTCGGTTCTTCATCTTCCACGGTCAAAGTTCAGTTGGCTGCGATCTCGAACTTTCATGTCGGATTTGCAGATCACAACATTATGTCCCACAAGCTTTGTAGAGCTTTTCTGAAAGGAGTTTTTCTCAAACCTCCTGTCAGGAGTCCTCCTCCTCAATGGGACCTAAATCTAGTGCTGACATCCTTAATTCTTCCTCCCTTTGAGCCAGCTGCTTCATGCTCACTAAAGTTCCTTTCGTGGAAGACACTCTTCCTTGTCGCTATTACCTCGGCTAGGAGAGTGTCAGAACTTCATGCCCTCTCTGTTCGTCTCCCATATTTGGTCTTCCACAAGGACAGAGTATCCTTGAGAACTAATCCATCCTTTTTGCCCAAGGTTGCTTCAAAACAAATTTAAACCAATCTATTGATCTCCCTGTATTTTTTCCTAATTACTCCAACAGATCGGAACAAAAATTACATTATCTTGATGTTCACTGCCAAACTAAGATATTATTTGGACAGAACAAAACAATTCAGAAAGTCTGATCAGCTCTTTCTTTCTTATGCTGAAAATAAGAAAGGTCTCCCTGTTTCCAAAGTGACCTTGTCTAGATGGCTATCTTCCACCATTTCCGAAATTTATCAACTTAGGGGCAAACAGCTGTGCTCAAAACCAAAGGCACATTCCACTAGAGGCTTAGCCACTTCTACAGCCTTTCAGGCTAGGCTACCCTTAGACACTATTTGTGCAGCAGCCACTTGGGCCACTCCTCATACCTTTGTTTCTCATTATAAATTGGATTTGGCCTCCAGGATAGAGCCAGTTTTGGTTGCACGGTTCTCAAGAGTCTGTTCCATTGAGCCACCCAGGATAGAAGTGCTAGGGACGCGGTCCTATCCAGCAAGAATGAAGGCGTGATTGTCAACTTAACATTTAGAAGTTATGTACCTACCATAACGCTCCATGTTAGTTTTCTTCTCGCCTTCTTTCTTGCGACCCTCCCTCCTGCCCCCTTGCCTGGACAGACCTTGATCTCCCTTGGCTCTGGAAGATTTTATTTCTTTGGGCACCAGTTAGTTCTAGTTTTAGTTATCTGGTTTCCCCTTACAGCCTTTTTAGGCTTATTGCTCTTCTTTCCTTAGTGGAAAGTTTTTATGCTAGGTAGTTTTCCCTCTAGGTACCAAACGAGATCTTGGTATTTACCGCCTTGCATCATGGGATGTGGGGCTGCCTCAAGCTGGTAAAAGTGACTCTCGAGCTTAGCAAGTGCCGAGTCGGAGCCGTGGATCGGCTCCGAACCCATCCAGCAAGAAAGAAGGCGAGAGAAGACAACTAACATGGAACGTTATGGTAGGTACATAACTTCTAATGTTTCAGTACTTGGCACCCCCTCCTCAACATTTAGCATATTACATGACAAAATATGCTCTAGTAAAGCAAAATATCATATCTCTATGGGAGTTACACTGACATTTATTTATGCCTGGCATGGTATGTCCACATGGGTTAAATGGGTAAAGCCAGACTGGCCACATTTCAGGTCATGCAGGAGTAAATTCCAGTGTAATGTTGAAACAAAGATGGAAAATTGTTATTATACCATGGTTGATGTTTATTTTATAAGATATATGCACAGTATGTATGACTGTATGCATTTTTAATTTAATTAATTAATTAATATATTTATTTATTTTGTAGTGGTCTTCAGCAAAATATAGTAATTTGAAATTGTGCATTATTTAATATAGGACATACTGTTAAACCTACTTTGGGAAAAAGAAACACAGGCATACTAATCTGAAGGTTCCATTTGCAGTTTAATAAGACTGGAGGTAATGGAAGATGAAAATAAGAATGTAATATAAGCATAAAAATTTAAATAAAAATAAAATAGGGTTCATATATCAGTGGCACATACCAATTCTACAGTATGCAGTAAATCATAATTTTTTTAATCTTTTTATATTTCCAGCTGTATATTATATAATGAATTTCTTTAAATGTTATGCATCTGGTGAGTAGATTTGCTCCCTTTTCTTTTGTTAGACTGATTCTAAATATTTAGGGGAATTTAATAAAGCCTACACATTTTTTTCTGTGTAGGCATTGCACCGTGCTGCTTACACAGGTGCAAATATTTTTAGAAACAGTAAGAGCTCCTGAGCATTGCACACCCAAGATCTAACACTGAAACCTCTGTGGCATGCAAATCACCCTATAAGCAGGTGAATCCCATGCAAATGAGGCAGGTATAGTGATCCAGCAAGCAGATAAGAATCCGTCTAGACCCTGTGTCAGTGTCCATAGTGTATGCTGAAAAATTCCATCTACAGGAGTGTAGACAGGCAAAAAGAGTTATAAAAATGGAGAAATATGGACAGAAATGTCATATCACATATACATATGAGTAGAACTATTATCCTGTATGGCGGAAATAAGTAAAATTATTTTTTTTTAATAATCTGGGCATGTTTGCATGGCGCGCCACAGTGTGCACAAATGCTTTATAGGAAAATAAAAAAAAAATGGAAAAAAATGTATTATAGGACTGGGCGTAGAGTCCCTACAATGGTGCATTGATGCTGTAGCTAACGTGGTTGGGCTATGAAGCATGTTCTTTCTAGGATATGAGCATGGATACCTATGCAAATGAGGTGGAGTTACTGAAGAGCAGAAAGGAGTAAATGTGTCTGCATATCCCCTTTGTGTAGGCTTAGAGCCATGTTGCTGTTTACACAGGATGTAGCTGACACCGGGGTGGGGGGTGGGGGGTCTACTGACTTCTAAGCTCAATTCAGCTTAGGTGTGTCTGTTCATATGGTGTGCTGCCTGGTTGAGCATGTCCTTTAAAGGGATGTGTCTACTCACTTCTAAGCTTTGTTTACCTTTCATGCGAGTATTAGCGCAGTGAATTGCAGCTCTGAGTGTGTCTGAAAAAATGTATTTAATTAGTTTTGACCCTTGTTTCAGCTAAAATAGGGCCACTAAATGATGTTAATTATATTGCAGGCAGGTGGAATGCATTTTAAGTAGCCAATCACACATTCTGCACCTACAGCAGCATTCTATAAAGTATGCATACACCTTGCATTCTGTTTTTTTCTCCAATACTCTGGTCCATTGCAGTACAGACTTGAGAGTTTTAACTGAGAGAATGCTAGGGGCCGCTGCAGGTCTACTACACCTGTATATGCTAGATGCTGAAGTCAATGCTGCTGATTCTGCTAATAATAGGCCTAGACAGAGAAAGAGAAGAGCATTCAGGCCCAGGGTAACCTTCCAGGAGCTACATGAACTGGAGATTTTAGAGAACTACAAGATGGACAGGAACATACTACAAGAACTCACTGAGCTCTGCCACCCTCAACTCAGACCCATAGCCAACAGAGGGGAACCTGTTCCAGTGGAAACAATGGTATGTGTAGCCCTTAGGATACTAGCCTAGCTATAGGTACTTTCCAAAGACCAGCTGGAGACATGACGGGTCTCACAGGCATTAGCATCCAGGGTACAACACCAGTTTCTGGATGCCATGCTACTACATGTCAGTGAGCACATTTCATTTCCCCTCACCGCTAAGACAAGGCCAGCAATATGCAACACTTCTACCATGTAGCACACTACCACAAAGTACTGGGTGCCATAGACTGCACTCATGTACACTTCAAGGCCCCACCTGGTGAGGAGGGTAGAATCTACGTCAGCTGCAAGGGGTACCACTCTATCAACTGCCAAGTTATGTGCAATGCCCAGGGGATTATCCTGAATGTGTGTACCAGCAGCCCTGACAGTTATCATGACCCAAATATCTGGCACTCACAGCTATACCAGATGTTTGTTAGAGGGGCATCCCACACGGCCATTTAGTGGGGGATGCTGGCTATGCACTGGAACTGTGAATGATAACACCCATCAGAAATGCACACACACCAATGGAAGAATGCCATAATGAGGCATACGCACAAACTAGGAACAACTTAGAGCATGTGTTTGGGCTTCTGAAGTCACAGTTCCGGTTTCTCAATATATCTGTTGAAGCCCTGCAGTACTCTCCAGCCACATGTGCACATATGTTCACAGTATGTGTTATGCTACACAGTATGATCCTGCAGAAACAGCTGCAGCAGAATCAGCATATGGAAGGGATACACAACCCCACCCCCACCAGTGCCTAGGTCACCACAGCCACAGTCAGAGGAGGACTTGGAGGAAGACTCCCCTGATGATGTCCCTGTAGGCAGATGTAGGTGTGCCCACTACACCCTGGCTTTGGCTAAGAGACAACACATATCACATTCACTGACAACCTATGGCCCTAGGGACTAACACTTTACTCCTATTCACATACATCTAGTAAAATTGATGCCAGGCAACCAATACAACCTGTACCTATCCATGTATTGGTTGAGTACTGCTTGCATCAGACAGAGTCAGCCCTGAACTACAGTTCTATAAGCTGCTGCATTCACAGGGTAAATCCCTAATCTACACACTACTTGTAAAGGTTATTATAATTTGGTATTGTATGTAAGGATTTGCTGCATTTATACAAGCAAATATAGTGGGCTATTTGGACACAAGTAACATCCACATTGGACTATAGTTACCCAGTCCACTAGTATGTGTTCCTTAATATTCACTAGGCCTCATGGTTGGAATATGAACTAGATAAATCAAGGCATATGTTAAACAGTTGGGTCACATGATAGTTGGACTACTGTGTATCCCACCAGAACATGTGCTGTTGTTCCCCACAACCAACACAGTAGTTGTCCCTTATAACTGGTTTAACAATAGGTCAGTAATGGCATATCAGCTGTCCAGGAAAACACAGGGCATTAACATAGAAATCGATCACACATTGTATGCCTCACTAATGCAGGAATAACAATGTAGATATGTATGTTGTTGACTGTGTGATGAATAACTACTCCCTGGCTGGCAGCTTGTGTGGCTCAGTGGACTAGGATATTAGCATGTGTGATGTCATTGATGGTTCAAATCTGGAGGTATCCACATCTTTTGCATGTGAGGTATTATTATCTTGGTGTTGTCACAGACTGTGAGTTTGTGTGTGGTGTAACACTATGAACCTCTGTCACATATTAATTACATCAGACAGCTGGAGAATGCCATGAACATTATGAGTGCAGTGCAGTACTGCGAAACAAGGAGAGATGTCAGTGTGCATATCACACAAAATCCCAGACTGGAGTGCAGGTAGATGTGGCCTGGAGTCACTTTATACGTACTGACAGTCCCACTAGGCATGCCCACACACTTAGTTAAAGTGAATGCATTCCTGTTGCCCTTTGATCAAAATGATCTCTTATATATAGATATGTCTATACATACATACATATATGGATACATATCCGTCTGTCACTATCTCTCTCTCACATACATAGTATATGTATCTTTATGTATTTTCACATAGATATATACCTATATGTATAGCTATATGCTTATATAAAAAAGTACATCTCAGTCTCTCCCCATATATCTACATAAAACATATACATATTATGTGCACACACAGCTGCATTTATATATACTACATCCCTGTTATATACAGAAGTATGTATGTGGATGTCTGTAGTGTCCAAAATACCCTAATACTGCTGAGTAAAGCTGGTCTGCCACAGATCTATAATGTAGCTCAAAGGATCCAAAGTAAGGGCTCAACAGTACATAATGCACTTACCTACAGATGCCTGTGCCTGCTGGGTGTCATATCATAGAGAGCAACAGGTGAGCAGGTGGTGTAATGTATAATGTTGTCAATGCACACATGGACAGGGCACATTGTCCCTGCCACAGGCTTGCCCATCCAAGTGCAAACAACCACATATGGCCATAATGGTAACTGTAGACACAGCTTCGATAATAGCAGTTATCTCACTGCTAGGATACTAGATGCAGATAACAGTACAAAGAATTATCACTCTGCAGGCCACATACTCTGTTCATCACAAGCCTAGTTTGTGTAATCCACAAGTAGTTAGCCTGCAATCACATATAAAACAAACATTAGCCATGGTGCATGCAATCGTACTGTGATCTATAGTGTGTAAAACTAGATAGGTAAGGGTTCTAATCTCACTGCAGGCCACTTTGTGTGTGTGTGTGTGTGTGTGTGTGTGTGTGTGTGTGTGTGTGTGTGTGTGTGTGTGTGTGTGTGTGTGTGTGTGTGTGTGTGTGTGTTTCCATATGGCATAAATATGGTCACCTCAGTAACTTAAAAAGAGGTAGGTTTTTGGAAGATTTTACTTGTAGCAGGTGATGCCTCCCTCCAAATGCCTGATCACAACTTGGCCTGCTGATGTCATGAAGCATAATATGTCCTACACTGACAGTACTATCAGACATGAGGTATGTTGCGTGCATCACATACTGTGATCTGTACTGTGTACCATTACATAGATAAGTGTTCTAAACTACATACAATCAACTTGAGGTATGTGTGTGCCATGCCCTGTCCTGTAAGCAGTAATTGGAAGTAGTGCTATCCCCAATGAGGCTATGTTTGTGTGTGTGGCTGTTAGAGCAATTTACATAAGCTTATGGAACCATAGGATATTTAAACTTCACTAGCATAATGGTCATAAGGCCATCACAATCATAGACAACTGTATTCCCTTATTTACATGATCAGCACATATTGCCCCAGTCCAGAAAGGACACAGGCAGAAGCCTGTGGTGAAATGATGGCCACTCAGCCAGTCATACAGATGGCACATACTGAGGTGCACTGAGGTGTTCTGCTTGCCATTAGCCAGGGTTCTGTTTTAAAGGTGGGTTAAAGTCTGCAAGACAAATCTCTCCCAGCAGCATGTGTTATTAATGTCACATACAAGGTTAATGTCCTTACAGTAATTAATCCATGTACTACATCAACTACAGATATGCAGCATTTACAATCAAGCACAGTCACACATTGCCCCGTATCCAAGGCAGAGATCACCTCTGAGTAGTTTGTATGCCATAGGCTACAATGTCACTCATTTCAGACCATCTCCATTGAACATATGCTGAAGATGTGAAGTTCCCTTGTGAGGGACCATACTGTTGTGTGTAAGTAGCAGTACTGCTTGGAAAGGTCTATTACTAAATGGCCATTACACCCAGATATCGGCATGCTGAGGGAAGAGTACATGGAGGTTATAAGTACATCAGTTACGGGTGATTATGCCCTCAGCTATGACACGATTCCAGTCATACCACTGGGGAGACATGGTGATCTCAGACACATTTGATGTAAACCTGTGTGGCCAGGTCAGTGTGCCCAGTTCTTTCACCCCTGAGTATGTGCATCACATGTTGCAGTTGATGTGCTACCTACTATGTACATAGGTGTTACGGATGGGAATGATACTATCTATCTATATATATATATATATATATATATATATATATATATATATATATATATGTTTTTTTTTGCATGGTGTTTATGGCCATTACTATGTCAATGGGCATTTGTACATCATTACCCTCTTGTAGGATATTGACATAACTCACAGACTCCATGAGTGCTTACACCTTGCAGGCATCAGCCAACATTGTTAGCCACAGACAGTCAGTAGTCACTTGTATTATGGTTAAATGGATTCCAAGCAGAAGAGGACCCAGGACTGAGCCTGTTGAGCACTACTGCTTACAGATCAGCTATTAGAGGCAGATGTCATTATGCAGAGTAGTTGTGCCATCAATGGGCCACTAAGTGACCCCTACAATGATAGCACCATGTATGCCTAAGTGGATGCTTTGTAAATGATGCCTGAGTGGGGGATATAGTCATATGCCTTGTCTCTGTCCAGGGGGTTTTATGCCGTGATGTCCCCTCACCTAGGTCCTTGGTGACTGCCTTAGAAATGTCCACCACATTTAACAGTCATGATCTTCCTGTCAGACATCCAAACTGTGTACAGTCAACTGTGTGTAGGTCACATATATATGTGTGTGCTGATCAGCTCCATGGTGATTGACCCTACAGCCATACAGATATGGATACTCATGCAAAGAGGTCTATAAATCTGGCGGTTAGTGCATGTGCAACCTCTGTGCAAGGGTATAACAGTTGCCATTGTCCAGTCAGCTGGGGTCCAGCCAATGGTTTTATTATGATTGTAAAGTGTTCCCAATGGTGTTAGTAATCCATGACACATCCGATGTAGGCTGTGGCTTGGAATGTTAGCATGTGCAGTAAATGCTGTGTATCCTCCACAGAGAGGCCATTTATCACCTGCTCTGTAGATATGGAAGTTATGGGACAGGTTGTAGGAATGTCATATGCTACATGTGGTGGGGCCAGAGGAGTGAAGTTGACGCAGAGCATCTGGGACTACAGGTTAGCTATGGGTACAGACCCATTCTATGTGGCATCATTAAGTATGAGTTCACCGACAATCTGGGCCTGTTTTTTGAGGTTACTCATGTAACTACACTGTGTGTTGTGGTTCTGCTTTGTGTGAGTGTCTAATTTTGCAACTTACTGTGTCTACGCAACATCACAACAACACTATGTAGTTGTTGTAGCTGAGGAGGTTGCATTACCATTTTTGGGGGGCACCCTCATCCCAACTGTCACATAGCAATGACCACATCCTATTGTACAGCCCAATAATGGCAGTTGTCCACCAGGCAGGTGTGCTGTGCCATGAAGAAGTCTGTGCTCCTCCTGTCAGATACAGCCAAGTTCATGCAGTTGTAATGCCACTTCTGTAATCTTCTTCTTCTTCTTTCAGCTGCTCCCATTAGGGGTTGCCACAGCAGATTAACTGTTTCCATTTCTTCCTGTCCTCTGCATCTTGTTCTGTCACACCAACCACCTGCATGTCCTCTCTCACTGCATCCATCACCCTTATCCTAGGCCTTCCTCTTTTCCTGTTACCTGGCAGCTTCATCCTTAGCATCTTTTTCCAAATATACTCTGCATCCCTCCTCAGCACATGTCCAAACCAATGTAATCTTGCCTCTCTGAGTTTGTCTCCAAACCTTCCAACCTGGGCTGACCCTCTAATATACTTATTCCTAATACTGTCCATCCTCGTCACACCTAATGCAAATATTAACATCTTCAGCTCTGCCACATCAAGCTCTGACTCCTGCCTTTTTGTCAGTGCCACTGTCTCCAACCCATATAATATAGCTGGTCTTACTACCCTCTTGTAGACCTTCCCTTTCACTCTTACTGGTACTCATCTGTCACAAATCACTCCTGACACTCTTATCATTAAGAGTTATCCTGAAGGAACAGTATGCTAAGAGTGTTTTGGAGGTGAAAAGAGTGTCTGATGTTTATGAAGTTGCAAATTGATGGTGTGATGATGAATGTTGTTAGTGCATATGCTCCACAAGTTGGGTGTGTGATGGATGAGAAAGAAAAATGTTGGAGTGAGTTGGATGAAGTGGTGATGACTGTGCCCAAGGGTGAGAGACTGGTTCTTGGAGCAGATTTCAATGGGTATGTTGGTAAAGGGAACAGAGGGGATGAGGAAGTGATGGGTAGGTATGGTGTTAAGCAAAGGAATGCAGAAGGTCAGATGGTAGTGGATTTTGTGAAAAGGATGGACATGGCTGTGATGAATACATATTTTAACAAGAGGGAGGAGCATAGGGTGACATATAAGAGTGGAGGAAGATGCACACAGGTGGATTATATCTTATGTAGAAGGGCCTGTCTGAAGGAGATTGGACACTTTAAAGTGGTGGCAGGGGAAAGTGTAGTTAGGCAGCATAGGATGGTGGTTTGTAGGATGACATTGGTGATCAAGAAAAGGAGGATGAGTGTGAGGGCAGCACCAAGGATCAAATGGTGGATATTGAAAAAGGGTAATTGTGAGGTGGAGTTCAGGGAGGAGTTAAGACAGGTGCTGGGTGGCAATGAAGAGCTACCGAATAGCTGGGTAACTACAGCAGAGCTAGTAAGAGAGATGGCTAGAAAGGTGCTTGGTGTGACATCTGGTAAGAAGAAGGAGGACAAGAAGACCTGGTGGTGGAATGAAGAAGTACAGGAGAGTATACAGAGAAAGAAGTTGGTGAAGAAGAAGTGGGATTGTCAGAGAGATGAACAAAGTAGACAAGAGTATAAGGAGATGTGGTGCATGGCAAAGAGAGAGAGGTGGCGGAGGCTAAGGATAAGGCGTATGAAGAGTTGCATGAAATGTTGGACACTGTGGAGGGAGAAAAGGACCTGTACCAATTGGCTAGACAGAGGACCAAGCTAGTAAAGATGGTGATAAAGGATAATGAGGGAAACACACTCACAAGTGAGGAGAGTGTGTTGAGCAAATGGAAAGAGTACTTTGAGGGGCTGATGAATGAAGAGAATGAGAGGAAGAGAAGGTTGGATGATGTGAGGATAGTGAATCATGAAGTGCAGTGGATTACTAAGGAGGAAGTAAGGATAGCTATGAAGAGGATGAAGAATGGAAAGGCTGTTGGTCCAGATGACATACCTATGGAAGCATGGAGGTGTTTAGGTGAAATGGCAGTGGAGTTTTTAACTAGATTGTTTAATGAAATCTTGGACAGTGAGAGGATGCCTGAGGAATGCAGATAAAGTGTTTTAGTACCAATTTTTAAGAATAAGAGTGATGTGCAGAGCTGTAATAACTACAGAGGGATTCAACTGATCAGTCAAAGCATGAAGTTATGGGAAAGAGTAGTGGAAGCTAGGTTAAGAAGGGAGGTGATGATTAGTGATCAGCAGTATGGGTTCATACCAGGAAAGAGCTCTAAAGATGTGATGTTTGCTCTGAGAGTGTTGCTGGAGAAGTACAGAGAAGGTCAGAAGGAGTTGCATTGTGTCTTTGTTGACTTAGAGAAAGCATATGACAGGGCGCCTAGAGAGGAGTTGTGGTATTGTATGAAAAAGTCAGGAGTGTCACAGAAGTATGCAAGAGTGGTACAGGATATATACGAGGGTAATGTGACAGTGGTGAGGTCTGCGATGGGTGTGACAGATGCATTTAAGGTGGTGGTGGGAGTACATGAAGGATCAGCTCTGAGCCCTTTCTTATTTGCAATGGTCAGGTTGACAGATGAGATCGGACAGGAGTCCCCATGGACTATGATGTTTGCAGATGACAATGTGATCTGTAGTGAGAGTAGGGAACAGGTAGAGGAGACCCTGGAGAGGTGGAGATATGCTCTAGAGAGAAGAAGAATGAAGGTCAGCAGGACTAAGAAAGAATATATGTGTGTGAATGAGAGGGTGCATAGAAGAATGGTGAAGATGCAGGGAGTAGAGGTGGCAAAGGTGGATGAGTTTAAATACTTGGGATCAACAGTTCAGAGTAATGGTGAGTGTGGAAGAGAAGTGAAGAAGAGAGTACAGGCAGGATGGAGTGGGTGGAGTGTCTAGTGGATGCCACTGCCATAATGCATGGGTGTATAGCTCTGCATACTTGCCATCCCATCAGAGTGGGGAGGTGCAGTCAAGCTATGTAAACCATCTCACAGGAGGTAATACATGGCTTTGTTGAAATATATGCCTGTATTGTATGCAAGTGGGGGTTAGTGCTGGTAGTTTTAATGAGACTGATCTGTGGCCAGATCCCACAAGGGAGGACTTCACATTGTGAGGCAGCAGTGGTCACCCAAACTGGTAAACACATGATGCAATGCATTAGTTTTCCTTGGGGGGATGTCATTGCACTGCTCCAGGGCATTGTAGTTAAGGAATTAGACTAACCTTTGGGAAAGTGATCTGTAGCATGACTAAGCAACACAACTGGTGATCACTTAATGCCACCCCATAACATGGTGTAATGATATAGCTTGATAGATGCATGTACATACAAATACACGCAATGTGTGTCTGGATACATGGAGCTGCTCCTGTAGCTGGCTATTACTTGTTTATGTGCCCTTCCAGTACTGAATGGCACCTGCACTGTCTCTGGGAAATCACAGTGTTTCACAAAATCTGGATGTGTATCTATCCTTAATAAGTATGTATATACCACCTGCATTACCTTAAACACTGTCATATTGAGGTGTGAAGATGTGGATGGACATGTAGTCTGGTATGGCTGTGGTGCTGTCAACAGGCTTGAATGTCCTTGACTGCACACATGTCTGCATAATCCAGGGTGGTGATACATTCCACAGAGTGAGGTTCAGTGTTGCCATACCCACCTTGTAGCAGTATAACCATGATGTTGTATAAAGATGATGTTCTCATTGCCAATGTTTCCCTGAACAGTGCATCTAAGATGCATCGCAGAGGAGTCAGTAGCCATAGCCATTACTCCAAATCTCAGGGGTGAGACATGAATACGATCACTGGTGAAGTATTGATGTCTGTTGAGCAAGACATCCCAGGTAGATATGTAGTATATCCCCTAACAATGACACTACATGCTAAAGAATTTATTGACTTCCATCAATTTCTCTGTGTATGGAACCATAATCACAGGTGAGAGTCAACTGCAGCCGAAAGGTATGCGTATACCCACGAGAGACACAGGCTGGCTAAGCATATTCATGTGTCTGTATACAAGCTGGTGACATATATCCCTAGTCATGCACACCTGCAGGAACTATGATGTCAACATTATGTTAACTGATATCCCTTGATTTGTGGCAATGTGTGGTAAGGCCTATTGTGTCAACTCACAGGACAGCTATCTGTGATCTGTCCCATATGTAGCCACTTGATACAGACATCAATGTGTCTCACAATGTAACCACCCTGACTAATGGGTGTAATTTTGTGTTTTGCTCCGGGTGTATGACCAGTGAGAGAGTGGTGCATGCAGTATTATGTGTACTGCATACTCCAGAGGCAGGATTTTTGGAGGTATCTGTTTTGCAATGTGTCTAGTAAGGAGCTGCAAACATGCAGGTGTGTGTGATGTGGGTGTAGGTAGTGCAGGATGTGAGCTGTGTATGTTATCATAATGGTCATTGTCATTTGTAATGACTGCTGTTGGAGACAGCACAGCAGCATGGTTTGAAATGCCGTCACATCCATCACATGTTGTGTCTGTGTGTCATAGGAGTAAAGGGACGGGGACACTCCCAACACCTCAGCAGCAGGTCTTGCAATGATAGGGTCCTGCTTCCACACCCTTGGGATTGACAGCCTGATATACAATGTTTGTAGGCACACCTTACAGTGAAGATGTGGATGCCCATGCAGTCATAGAGGACTTGTTCAACTTTGCTGATATTATGTTGGCCTTGCAAGCCTACAATGCCTGTCAAGCAACTAGACAGCATACTGGTTGTTGTGTGACATGATGTGGGAATACAGACATGTGTGCCAAGTATATAACTGTACAACATGACATGCCTAGGACATGTGGCAGGTGGGCACACATTGGCCAAAGATGTCCAGTCTACTGCAGTAGGTCTCACAGCCACATCATGCAGATATGTAGAAGTAATCTGTTGGAAGGGCATGATGCATGAAGTGCTGTGAAAGTCTCACCTACGATGGCTCACTGTCAGTATGCTAATTGTTATAGCAAGACTGGATATCTATCAATGGACATTGTACAGTATATTGTGGCACTACAGTAGTGCTACTAATCCCCCTCTTGTCAGTTTTCTAGTGACATACTACCAACCCTGGAACAGATGGCATAACACATGCAAAAGCCAACTGATTGCCCAGGTTGCTAATTAAGCCATCTACTTGGAAAAGGGTATGTGAAGCCTACAGAGCCTTTCATGATGTGGGACAGCTAACTGGATGAACAGACAGGCTGTGTCCTGCTTGTCATAATGGGCTTCATAGTACTGTTTTGTGTGTTATGACAGAAAGCATTTCGGAGCATGGTATCCTATGTGAGAGTGGTGTCAGTGAGACCAGCATTAGTAGCTGCCAGGCACTGGCAATTCTGTGGACACCCCTGCTTTCCACAGTCTTCAAAAGGGTAATTGTGTCCTTCCAGTAAACACTGCTTGGGTAGTGACCGACAGCAAAATACCTGTGTAAAACCCCCACCTTACCTTCACAGGGTATACATATTACAGTTCCCTAATGTGTTTGTCTGCACTCTGTACACACAACTTGGATGACTGTCTTCTTGGAACATGCTGAAAGCAACTGCAATCCTTAGTTGCACAAAAGACAACTAGCATGTAGTGCCAAGCAGTGTCCTCAGAATCATGTGACATGAAATGCCATGAAAGGAGTTAGCATGGATATGAGCAGTAACACTTGTGTACACCTACTGAGAATGGACCACACACTGTTTGTTATGCTCAAGGGCAAATCATGCCTACCTGGTCTAACTGGTGAACCCCACTGAGTGTTACACTATGCAATGGATGCACAGGTTTTATGGTACAGTAATACACATTACAGATAACATGTCCTGTGGAGTCTGTGCCTGACAAGGTCTTTGACAGTATTAGGCCAGCAGGCCTAGCTGGAAACTGTGGAGGTTATCTACAGAGTGTAATGTCAGCTTGGTGGGTAGGCAAGTATCTGACAGTCATAATCTTGGAAGATAGCATTGAGAGACATATGCTGCAATGACCCGAGTCACCAATGGATTTCCTCAGACATCTTTGATGGTGTACCCTTTCTAGCCATTCCCTCTGTGCAATCACAGCCACTGTCAGTGCTCTGTGACTGGCAAGATTGGCAGGTGATTGCATATCAGGAGCTGTCACTGAATCCCACACAGAACCAACAGTTAACCAGGATGGCCTGTGAGACACATTCTGTTGCTGTCTGAGCCACTGACAAATACTAAATGCCAATGGCTGCACAATACTATCTTTTGGAAGGTCATCCACCCCCTAGGAAATATAGTAGTGTCCTCACTCCACACACAGTTGAGCCATTACTCATAGACATATGGACACAAAGAATTCAGCAGAACGGCAGTTCTAAAAACTCAATACAAACAAAAAAAACGCCTTGACCCCAGTCTTCTCTCTCTATAGTGTCAACATAGCCATATGGACACAAACAACAGAGACCTACGAGGCAGAAATGCAAACAACTACTACATCCCAGCACAAAACATGAGACACATAGCTCACATAAACAGTGTGCCACTCAACGAAAGCCGATAAGGCAAAACAACTTACCCAATACACTAGTCATAGGTGACTCAATAGTAAGGCATACTGATGTCCCACTCACTAGGTTGAATAAGGAGAAAGTTACGGTCAGCTGCCCGTTGGGTGTCAGGATCCACCACATAATGCACACACTTAGGTCACTCCACAACAGGTACAAATATGACTCTGTCATTGTCCATGTTGGTGTGAATGACCTAAGATGTACCTCCTTGGACTACGTGAAAAGAGACATAGAGGAACTCTTGGATCTTGTAGCCCAGGTAGGTATGACTCTAGCTCTAAGTTGCATCCTACCGTCACCAAGAATGATACCACAGTAGAAGCAGAAAATGATTTACTTCAACAATTGGCTAAGTTTCTGGTGTTATTCTAAGGGGATCCAGCATCTGTCTGCCTAGGATGACATGATCGACAGACCTCAATGCTTTGCCAGAGATGGCCTGCACCTGTCACTACAGGGATTCCAGATACTGGCCAAAGCTCTTGCCACCCCTAAAGTGCCTTTTTAGGCAATGTCCTGAAGACATAATTACCACAATAACAGCTACAAGCAAACAAAATCTGAGGGTTATACTACTCAGTGCTAGAAGTCTAAATTTCAAAATGCACTTGCTCGAAGCACTCCTTAAAATGGTGAACATCGACATCTGTGCAGTGACCGAGACCTGGTTCAAGGCTCCGGAGAGCACCCCAACACTACCAGGCTATAATTCATACCACACTTTTCGGCCCCTAAACCTGGACTGAAGCACTAAAGGTGGTGATGTCTCCATATTCATAAAGGATATGCACACCTCCAGACTAGTAGCCCAACATAACGCATCAGAGATACTTCAGGTACAACTAACACTGGGTAAAATTGCAATCCAGGTTGTAGCCTGCTATAGATCCCCACCATGTCCCAAGACTCCCACTCCACATTCTTAAACACACTGGAAAATATTAGGGTACAAACCAATACCCTTATACTGGAAGACTTTAACTACCCCTCCATTAACTGGGAAAATTACTCATGTACCAACACACTTGCTCAACATTTTCTGGAATTCATTAATTCCAGTGCCCTGGACCAACTCATTCTTACCCCATCAGGGGTAGAAACATCCTTGGCCTGGTCATTACTAACATGGGTGACCATTGCTCTGCACCAGTAATCAACTCCTCCATTGTCAGATATGACAACAAGCTAATCACCATAGATATCCACATCCCACCCTCACCCCCTAAAGGAAACCACCATACAAAACTTCTCCTAAGCCAATTTTGGGCTTTTAAAAACAGAGGTGGCTAACTTCACAGCACCCATGCAAATGGAAAATAGGTGCATGACTGCTGAATCATACACCAATGCACTGTATGAGCACATGCAGAAGTGCATTGAATGGGCCATACCAAACAGAACCAAGATGCTCTCCTCCAAATAAAGGAAGCCAATCTGGTTGTCCCCCACCATAAACAAACTTTGCAACAGAAGAAAAAAACTGTTGCAGAAAAGGGTGAAGTCCCAAGACTGGAAAAACTCCCTTGTTAGCTCAGCAAAAACTGAGATCCATCATCAAATCCTCTAAAGCTAGCTACAAAAACAACATTTCTGCATATTCTAAAGACAACCACAAGGCATACTATAGTTATGTCAGGAATCTACATGGCAATACTCAGATCTTCTCTAAGTTACAGCACAATGGCAATATATATACAGAACCAACTGATATTGCCAACATATTGGCCGACAGGTTCAGTGTAAACTTTACCCCCCTTTCACCCCTTAAAGGGCCTTTCAGAATACCTGACGAATGCCAAGTCCCTATTATCATGGCTACACAGGTAAAAAACACACTGTCCAATGCCAGGAATACAGCTTCCATGGGACCTGATAATATCCCTGGTTGTGTTCTACATGAATTACAAAGTGAGCTAGTACCACACTTGAGTACCCTGTTCAATCACAGCCTCATTTCAGGCTTTGTTCCTACCAAATGGCACACTGCTACGGTCATCCTACTCCACAAAAGGGGAGCAACTACAGACCCTGGCAACTACCACCCCATTAGCCTGGTGAGAGTGACATGTAAGGCTATGGAGCGCATCATTATGGTCCTTATAAATAAGGACATAGGAAATCTCCAAGCTCTGGACCCTACACAGTTTGGGTTTGTGAAAGGTAGATCATGCCTGCTCAACCTGATAGACTTCTTCAAGTCTGTCACCAGAGCTGTGGATGAGGGCAAGGTAGTTTACACAGCCTACTTAGATCTTGCCAAGGCCTTCGACACCATCCCTCACTCAGGAATCATAGATAGACTCACTAAACTAGGTATAAACCCCTATGTCATAAGATGGGTTGCCAACTGGTTCACTGATAGAACCCACACTGTGAAACTAGCAGACTCCAAATCTGACTAACTACTTGTTACAAGTGGTGTCCCACAAGGATCAGTCCTAGGTCCTCTCCTGTTTGGCATCTACTTCTCTGATGTTCAAGCCAACATAAAGGGACTCTGGCTGACCAAGTTCACAGATGATTGCAAACTGGGAACCATTATTGATTCTCCAACTGATGTAGACATGCTACAAAAAGGCCTCACTGACACCAATGACTGGTGCCAGGACCTTGGCCTTAAGCTCACTGCCAAAAAGTGCATTGTCATTCCCTTTCGGAAAAATTTGGTGCCCATGAACTACCATATAGGTGCGAAAGTGTGATAAGAGACTCGGGACACAGGTTTATAGCAACCTCTCCTTTGATAACCACATTGCTACTGTAGTCAGAAAGTCCTTCTATGTGGCACATCTCATTACAAAAAGTTTCTCATCCAGTAAGAAAGAGGTCATAATCCCTCTCTACTCATCCCTCATTAGAATTATTATAGTATACAATGCCCCATTTGGTATGTATCTCACTAGACACCTACAACAACTGAAAAGGCCACAAAAATACCTCACTAAGAGGATCTTAGACCTTAGACACATGTCCTATATGGACAGACTCAAAAAACTCCAGCTATACTCTGTGTCTTATCACCTACTTAGAGGTGATCTGTGCTTGACCTACAAAGCCATGTCTGACCCAGAGCTGCTAGATATGCTATGCTACACCTAAAGAAATCCCAATCCCTCCATGCCACACGCTCCAGGGGCCTAAACCTCATTACCACAATAAACAGAACATGCTGGAGAGACAGGTTCCTAATCCAGAGACTTCCCATACTCTGGAACAAACTTCCCGTTCACGTCAAGCAGAGCACTTCACGGGCCCTCTTTAAGAGAAATCTTGATGAGTGGATGGGCAATAGGAAGGTCACCCTGGGGATCACTTCAGTGGCCTTGCTTGACAGGGGCACTGGGAACTAACTTTGGGCAGCATGATGCCAGGGAATCTTCTTGGGCTTGGCTTATATAGGCTCCAGAGCCATTAGCTCTAGTACACACCTATGAACCTATGAACCTATGACACAGAGAGGAATGACTTCCAGTGGTTGGTAATGTGGGGATGCATTCAATGTTGTACAACTTAAACAGACAGGTCTGTGATGTAAATCCCAGGCTGTCATTGCCATACTGAAGGTGGCACTCATCACACCTATCATTCTGTACAATGACACCCTTACTATGTCACTACACAAGCATATGTTACAACTGTAGCAGCCACACAGGTTCCATGGTACAGCAATGCACACTGCAGATAACATGTCCTATGGAGTCCATGTTAAGACCGTACATGTGTAGTCTGTCTCATAAATGCTTTGTAGGGAATGTGTATGGCTGCCATATAAGGAGGTGTCAGATCACACTGTGTACCTCCCTTGCATCCATGACAGGACTAACACATGGCTTACCAATCCTACACACCTACACCGCCACTGTGGTATAAATAGTACATGCTGGAGAGACAGGTATGTAACACAGACAGTACACCCTATATGTAACAGGCCACTCATGTATGTGAAGTACATATCTGCTGTGACACACATCATGTTCAGGTTACATCATGGGATGCAGAACAAAACAGTCATAGTCATTGTCAGACAAATGTCTGTACTGGACACAGGACATTTGTAGATGGGCCATCCCCAGCACCACAGCTTGTTGATGTGTTAGCTCCCAAAACCCTGGGAACACTTATCAAGGGTATCAGACCTTTTCACAGATTAGGGATGCATAAGTAGACTGAATGATGCTATTGTCATTGTTAGCCTGTTACACACATATGGACTTATGGAACCATGCACATATAGTGCTGTACCTTGCTGAGGACATATTTCTTCTGTGCTGACATTGTATCCTGTGCTGTGATGTCTATGGCTTTATTGCTGCTGTGTATCCATAGGTGTCCCCAACAAAATCCTGAAACAGAGACATAAACAGGTCCATGACATATCTTTCATTGTGTAAGTCTACAGCCATTACAGAATCATACAACATAAGGTACACACAATTATGTGGCTTACTCATTACATATGTCAGCATAAAGTATCTACCAGTAGCCACAAGTGGCATGGCAAAACAATGCATTACAGAAGTACATGTTAATTTATATAGTCACCCTGTGCATCAGACACATAGCTTCATTTCTCTGCATTGATGATGAGGATTACAGGGATGTGGCACATGTATCATCACTTGCACAGGTTGTTGTGTGGGGGTGAATGAGGCCTAGCCTGACCCAAAAAGTTGACAGCATGTGTGTAAGTCAGGAAAAGAAGCAAGCAAGATGGACCATGGAATTGTGGTGTGTTTGTCTGTAGGTGACCTGCATTTGACAGTGGTGTGTGAGTATGTGCACATACACAATCAAGCTAGCCTTACATGTATGTATGTGGACAGCTTTAAACCATGCAAGGTAGAGCTGACAGTTCACTGTCTCCGGCCCCGAACACAGGAACTGTCTCTGCCAGGAGTTGCACTGACACCTCAATGCTCAATGTCAGAAGCAGTGCTAGTACCTGACATTGACTGCTGTCTGCTGGGACTGTGTCCTCCATGGAGCACCCAGGACCATGAGCCTGTGGCCTGCCACGTCTTGGTGTGAACAGCACACTCCCCTTTGTAGTACTGGATGTAGTGCCACTATGGGAGTGTGACTGTGCATAATCACATGGACTGTCAGCAGATGGGGCTGCTGACCTACAGTATGCCCACGAGGCCGAAGTTCAACTCCAACCACATGTTCCAGCACAGACACTGTGCATTCCAAGACAGACACTGTCTCAATCCATGTTCTGTCCACTGCATCAGTGAACCGATCCAGGGTGTCACCAATGTGGTGGAGGCAGTCACTGATGTCAGACTGTGCTGCATCCATAACCCTGAATATACATCTGGAGTACCTTTCAGAACATGCCTATACCTCCATGATGGCCCAAAACATTTTACAGAGTGAACTGTGATGTGACACTTACTCCTATGAGTACCTCTATCACTCCACCTGGGTGGGAACTCACTGGAGCCATAGTTGCCACACTTACTTGATCAATGTCTCCACCCTCTGAATGTCCAATATGTGTGGCCTCTGGGGACTGGGTATGTGGAGGCATACTAACTGTGTGCAGTGACAATGAGGCCAGAAGAGTGATGTCATCCTCTGGGACATATTCAGCCCCTGAAACCCCCACCTGTGCCTCACTGTGGCCACTATCATCATCAGAGACTGAAAAGACACTAACATCAGGTTGTGTAGGGGATAGAGACCAACCCTCTCTGGTCTCCTGTGATAAGAGAAGAAAAAACAGTACATTAATACCTACACTATTATGCTCTGCAGTACTATGTTGCAATAAATATACAGTTCTATACACTGTTGGCAGTATTACAGACCTGATAAAACCCCAACCTCATATAGTAGGACAAGAGGAAATTACTATTCCCAAAGACAGCTGTAGTTACTTGTAAATAAAAGCTCTTTACACAGCAACCTCATTAGCAAAAATGGAGTACACTGTTGGCAGTTATGAAAACTCTGCAGAGATGACACAAATAGCAATATGCAATGTCCTGACAATACTGTCGCATCTATCAGTGTGGAGACACCTACAAGTCACACTATGACTGTAACATGTGTACAGTCATAAGATATCTGTGCAGTTGACAATCATGTTGACAGTACAGCACTCCAGGCAGCAAGCCTGGGATGACACTTTAGGGATTACTTTACTGTAAATCTACATCTATAACAAAAAGGTGTCGTGCTTACTAGGAACATGACCATGGCCTTCTCCAATACCTGACGAACCTGTGAAAAGTAGAGGGAGAGGTAATGTCAGTACCACCACATGTTGCACCAGAACAAAGTAATACATTGGGTCTATATTATAACATTGAAGCTTCAGGTATTCCAATACCTAAAGCTCAAAACGTAAATAGCGAAAGCTCAAAACCATGAACGGCTATTTCCACACAGGGAAAGATATTGCTTGGCCGCAAATTAAAAAAACAAACTTTCAAACCTGAAGCAAGTGGGGGGCTTTACCCCCACCCCTGATGTGGGGGGCTGTACCCCCCAACCCCCCAAACTAAATATATCAATTCGGAGATCACTCTACATTGGAAAAAAGGGCAGATTCCCCATAACAGTCAAGCAAATTTTTTCCCTGTTAAAAAATTTGCAGACATGACCGTTCGAGATTTTCAGCTTTTGCTATTTACATGTCGAGCTTTAGGTATTTGAATACCTGAAGCTTCAATGTTATAATACAGACCCAATGCATCTACATATCTCACATTTACAATAGCTACTATGTTAATTATTATATCGGTCAACATCTGAGCATGAGAGTAAAACTGCAGTTAAGCCCTCTCCCCCTAAAGAACACAGACCTGACACTCACATAAGAGTATGTATACCCTGACACACTGAATGCTACAATATTGCAATGGTGATCAAACTAAGCTTACCTGCATGCTCTTCTGCCATGGAAACTGTGGCACCCACATCCACGATGTACGGTGTGATGGACGGCTGGGAGCTGTCGTGTGTACCCAGGTTCACCAGGAATTTCTCAGAGGCTGAGAGTGATTGTTCTGCTGCAGGTCATTCACTGGTGATGCCACAGTCCTTGGATATATCTGCTACTCTTCTGCATGCAGCATTGATTATGTCCATTGTGCTGTGTCAAACCAACTCATATGCCATGCCCTGGTGACCTATAGCATTCATGTCATGGACAAGGTCAGCCCACAATGCTGCCTGCTGTTCCCTGTTTTGCCTTCACCTGTAAAGTAGGAGTTCATGGTGTTGCTGGACGCCTTCAAGTATAATCTCGTTCTCCGCATCTGTAAAAGGTGTGCAATATCTTGGGTACATGTGTCCTGAAAGACGACAGAATGGGAATGCATGCCAGGATCACATACATAGAAGTACACTATGTAGAGATACAGCAAAAACAGAATGGTGGCAGTATCCACTGCTTAATCACATGTGTCATATTCCACAATGTGCACATATACTAAGTGTGTGGGTGCAACTAAAATACTAGCAATAGTAAACTATTCCCATGTGTGCCATGACAAATACTGCTGTATGATCATACACTCAACACTGGAGTCTATTGTAGTGTGTCCCCTAGGGGCATACCCCCTGATAATATGTCAAAACAACAGTGCCAAACAAATAGCAGTGTGCTATTACAACCAGTCCAAAGAGACCAGTGTGCCTCATTGACAAAAAGCATTCCATGTATTGTATGTCCTTTGTATGTATAACAAATCAGGATATCAACGACATGTCATTATCACAGTTCTAAGAAAGGCTTAATGCTGTAATCCCTATTCCCTGTAAGTATATTCACACATCTACATCCTGTTGTAAAGAAAAAGGTTACATACCTGCTGGAGTACAAAACTCCTCTGTTGATATGTGGTGATTTTTAAGTTTTTGCAAATGCATGTTCTGTGTGCAGAAAGTCTCATACAGAATGATTCCCCATAGCCAGTCTGTTTGCCTTTTAACATGCTTCTCATTAGCAGGTGATTGCTTCTTAACCAATCTGTGGTTCTGAAATGCTAACTGCAGCCAGTACAGCTGATTTACACTAAATCAGCCAATGATATACAGCCACTGTACAAGATATAAGGCATTCATGTAGATAAAAAGCTCTTTCTGATATGTTGTGCTCAATATTACTGGGGTGAGGAGACTATATCATTGCAGAGGGTAGGTTTGTAGAAGCTACTGTTACACAGAGATATATGTGCTACAAGCTGCAGCTGCTGCAGCAGGTAAGAGGCTTAGGCAGAGACTGTGAACAATTTGGAGGTAAACAAGCTGTAGGAGTAAATGTGGCAGCTGTGGCAGCCTTGTAGTAGAGGCAGAGCTAGAGTGAGGGTAGCCATTCTATTCCAATTAAGACATGTGTTTAAGGTAAGTATGTTAGGCAAAAGTATCATTAACAGAGTCCTAGGCTGCATGTTTGTTGTGTCCTTGAACAACACAGGCAATAAATATAACATAATATCCACCATTTGGGCAACTGTCAGGCCATGTTTTAAAGTCTGGTACTCATTTGAAATGTGTATGATGGCAGTCCTTGTTACAAGCAGGGGCTTTAGATGTGTATGTTAGTTGTGCAGCTGTGCTAATCTGCACTGTGAGTTTGAAAGGATTGTGTACTGCACTTTGGCCCTCATTTATATTACCTGAGATAAAATCCTCTGTGAATGCATATTAGTGCATGATGTGACATATGCACTTATAGTTTTGCTATAAGGATATGTGAAGTGTGTTCATATCTTTAGGCCTGTGACATCCATCAGTGACAAGCAGACATTTCATTTGTAATGCATTGTGTGGATAAAGAATGCATGACTCAGTATTCAATTGCTGGCTTCACAATGATGTTATTTAAATGCTACACAAAAATAATAATGGAACCAGCAATTCAGGCAGCAATCAATTTTTTAATTTAAGTGCACATACAAGAGTGGAAAAACAGACCGGTTTCGGCTATAACATTAGTTAGCCTTCCTCAGTGTAGTTAAAACCAAAAAAACAAACACTCTTTATATATATATCTCAACAAAACATGTGACCTTTCAAAATTGTTCATTTAAACCAGGTGTGAATAAGCCTCCTATTTTAATTATCCACTTTTTTTCTTTTTTGTTTAATATATCATGCCAACCAGTTTTGTTGTTCCTTGGTCCACTAATTTTGTCAATTATTGTAAAACTGAAGGATGCTTTAGCATGTGTTAAACAATGTTTGTATAGAGCATTCGTGATTTTATGATTTTTAATTTCACTAAGATGTTCTGACAACCTGATTCTTAGTGGTCTAGAGGTCTGTCCTACGTAAAAAGCAGAACATTGAAAACTAACTAGATAAATAACCCACTCGGTATTACAGTTGGCAAAAAAGAGGATATCAAAGACCTGAGATGTATTTTTGCTACTAAACATCCTAGTTTTAAGAATTTTGGGACAATGGACGCAATGTCCACAAGGGTGACAACCTATAAGATGTCCACCTGAGACAGTAGTCTGTAATTGTGGAGTATCCCCGAGGTGTCCTTTTTTATAATGGTTAAAGATGGAAGCCAAATTCCTCCCTTTTCTGAAAGAGAAATGGCATCTGTCCCCTAACATTTCACCTAGAGTAGCATCAACCAACAATATATTCCAGTGGTGTTGCACATGTTCCATCAGAGCACCTGTATTCCTACCATAAGTCACTACAAACCGGGGAGGTGACTTGCTGTCATCATTTTTGTGTTTATAAAGGAGAAGGCTATCCTGTGTCATATTATCAACCTTATTCTGGGCTTGTAAGATGTCCCCCATTTTATACCCTCTGTCCCTAAATCTGGACCTCAATTCATCCCTATAGTATTTCTGCTTGGCTGGCTCAGAACAAATCCGTTTTACCCTCATAAACTGTGATTTAGGAATGTTCCTACAAATATGGGGTGGATGATAGCTGGTGGCCTGGAGCAGAGAGTTGTATTCAGGGAATTTGCAATACACTTCAGTAACTAAAGTGTAATCAGGAGCCCTTGATATCAAAACATCCAAAAATTCTACACTGAGGAAGACTAACTAATGTTATAGCGGAAACCGGTCTGTTTTTCCACTCTTGTATGTGCTTTTGTACTTAAATTAAAGAATTGATTGCTGCCTGAATTGCTGGCCCTGTTATTATTTTTATGCAGTCATGGTTTTTGGGACCTGGCAGTAGCCATACGTGCTGGGTTGTCATTGCATTTAATTGCTACACACCACTGGAGTTGAACCCAGAACTGTGTGTGACAAAATGTACTTTCTGCAAGACATTTAACAGACTTAGCTACTGAGTGACTGCTACTGAAGGTGTATTTATAATATATTAAAAACAACTAACAAAAACCACCAAGTGGATTAACTTCACTGCAACTTCGAAAATAAAGTTAAAAGTATACATCCACATGCAAGTGAAGATAATAGCTGCGAGATATTCAATCTCAATCAAAAGGCAACTGGCTCCTTATTCCATACAACGAAAATAACACCAACTCAGCACGGCTTCTGCATAAATGAATTTATTGAATGCTAGCACAGTTAGTAAGCGCTTTCACCTCCACGGCTTTATCAAACTATAAAGTGCATAGTCAATTAAAAACATTTAAATACACAGAAATCAAACCCTATAGGTTCATATTAAAACAATTAAAAATGACATCACAGGGGGAGGGTATACCTTTCCTAATTAAACCCTTATTCTAAAATATTAAAAACATACTTTTATGGTCTAAAAATCCTCTTCTTCTTAAGGGCAGGTTTCACTTGCACTTTATCATTAATGCCAGGTGTTTTATCAGCTCTAAGCCTAATAATCCATTTAAGCTCTGAATCTAATAGACATGTATTTATGTCTCCCCCTTTAATCTTCTTCTTCTTTTGGCTTTTTCCCAGTTAGGGGTCGCCCATGATCGCCTTCCGCATACATTGAATGGCAGTGGAGTTTTACGGTGTCGAGTTGCCAGCCCGGCGCCCAACCTTCCACAGAAGGCACACTCTCACGCACACCTAGGGCCAATTTAGAGTGTCCAATCCACCTGCAGCATGTCTTTGGGATGTGGGAGGAAACCGGAGCACCCGGAGGAAACCCACGCGACCACAGGGAGGACATGCAGACTCCGCACAGAAGGCACCCCAGCCGAGGATCGAACCGGAGAACCTCTTGCTGTGAGGCGGCAGTGCTAACCACTGCACCACCGTGGCCGCCCTATGTCTCCCCCTCTAATACAAGTCTTTATTTGTTGCAACACACTGAAAACAAAATCATGCTCTGCTCCCATTGATTTAATGTGTTTAGCTAAAGCATTACTGTCAGAACCTATCCTAACTGCATATACATGTTCACAAATGCGTTCCCTGAGCTGTCTACAGGTCTTCCCACGGGCCAAATAAACTACATTAGTACTAGTACAACTTGTATCTGTACTAAATAGATACTCAACTCTCATAGTAGGGTGTTGAAATGCCTTTCTATCATCTATAAAGCAACATTGATTACAATTATTACAAGGCACTGTATTGCTTTCTTTCCTTACATTCACATTCCTAATCAAAGGTCTATTGCATAACTTCCTTTTCAGACTCTGTTCTTATATGTAAACCGAGGGCCTTCTCCTACCACTTTGCTCAGACTATCATCTAGGCTCAACACTTGCCAATGTTGTCTAATAATACCTGTTATCTTTCCTACATCCCTAGTATAATACAATGGCATTCTTAAAGAATCCTGCATTCCTGGTGAACCTAAACTAATCTCCTCACTCCTTTCTGAAAAATAAGGTTTCGCTAATCCTTCCCTAATTACTTCAACTTCTCTCAAGTGTTTCATTATATCCTTAGAATCATATCCCCTCTCTATTAACCTATTCCTAAGACTTAGCATCTCAGACTTATAGCCTAAAGGGCATGGATTAAGTCTAGATGCTCTCAAAGACTGACCTCTCATAATATTGACAAATACATAATGAGGGTGCATCGAACATCTATGTAAGAGGCTATTCCTAAAACAAGATTTCCTAAAAATTGAAGTATTCAAAAGTCCATTAGTTAACCTGATAATATTCACATCCAAAAATGGAAGCTCTGTCCTGGAATGACTCAAGGTGAATTTCAGGTAACTAGTAGCTTTATTAATCTTTTCACTAAATAATGTTAAGGACGACTCATCACCTTTCCATATAAAGAAAAGATCGTCCACAAAACGTCTATAGTACCCTACATTCTTTACGAACAAATCCATCTTAAACAACACTTCCTCCTCCCAATCTGCCATTACTATATTGGCGTAGCTATTGGCACATGAAGTGCCCATAGCTACGCCATCTTTCTGCAAGTATAGTTCTTCTCCAAAGAGAAAAACATTATTTTCCAGCACTATCTCCATAAACAGAGATAATACTTCTATAAAGCTCTCATCATACTCGCTATTCCTTCTTAAATAGTTCTGGCACCTAATTATCCCTTCAATATTAGGGATAACCGTAAAAAGGCTAACTACATCCAATGTTACTAAAATATATTCTTCGTAATCATGTAGTTCTTTTGTATACTCATACAATTCTATCAAGAACTGTTTACTATCTTTTAAAATATACTTATTCTTCTCCACTAACGGCCTTAGGAAATATTCCACTAATATAGAGAAGGGTTCCGTAAACCATCCCTGCCCCGCCACAATAGGGCGCATCGGTGGATTAACTGTTGACTTATGTACCTTTGGAAGCCCTTTAATCTCTGGTATTCTAGGGTTACATACCTTCAAATAATTAAACAGTGAATCAGGCATCACTTTACTCTGAAGTAAATCATCTAAGATTCCGTACACCTGGAATAGCTTAATACCAACATCATTCAAACTTATCCTTGTATAAAACCCTTCATCATTCAACATATTCGTCATACTACTAATGTACTCCTCTTTATCTAGAACCACTACAGGTCCTCCCTTATCTGAAGGTCTAATGACTATAGTATTGTCTTCCATTAAATCATTCAAAGCTTTTCTCTGTAGAAAAGTAAGATTATATCTAGCATTTTTATTCCCTTCCTTCTTTTTATCATTATAATATACATGTAAATCATTCTCCACCAGTTTATAAAAAGTTTCTAACAAAGGATGTAAAGATGGTATGTACAAACTATTCGGATGGAATCTATCTATTCCTTCTATCTTCTCATTAGACCCTCCATAATCCATTTTCAACTGTATTCTCCGTATGAACAACTTGAGGTCTACTATTGTCACTGTCACCGGTTGGTATGAAACTTAACCCTTTATCTAAAACCTCCTCTTCATACTTAGTGAGTCCTCGATTGGAAAGGTTAATTACTAGGTAGGAGAAGGCCCTCGGTTTACATATAAGAACAAACAGAGTCTGAAAAGGAAGTTATGCAATAGACCTTTGATTAGGAATGTGAATGTAAGGAAAGAAAGCAATACAGTGCCTTGTAATAATTGTAATCAATGTTGCTTTATAGATGATAGAAAGGAGTTTCAACACCCTATTACGAGAGTTGAGTATCTATTTAGTACAGATACAAGTTGTACTGGTACTAATGTAGTTTATTTGGCCCGATTCCTGTCGTTGGGAAGACCTGTAGACAGCTCAGGGAACGCATTTGTGAACATGTATATGCAGTTAGGATAGGTTCTGATAGTAATGCTTTAGCTAAACACATTAAATCAATGGGAGCAGAGCATGATTTTGTTTTCAGTGTGTTGCAACAAATAAAGACTAGTATTAGAGGGGGAGACATAGATACATGTCTATTAGATTCAGAGCTTAAATGGATTATTAGGCTTAGAGCTGATAAAACACCTGGCATTAATGATAAAGTGCAAGTGAAACCTGCCCTTAAGAAGAAGAGGATTTTTAGACCATAAAAGTATGTTTTTAATATTTTAGAGTAAGGGTTTAATTAGGAAAGGTATACCCTCCCCTTATGATGTCATTTTTAATTGTTTTAATATGAACCTATAGGGTTTGATTTCTGTGTATTTAAATGTTTTTAACTGACTATGCACTTTGTAGTTTGATAAAGCCGTGGAGGTGAAAGCGCTTACTAACTGTGCTAGCATTTCAATAAATTGATTTATGCAGAAGCCGTGCTGAGTTGGTGTTACTTTCGTTGTATGGAATAAGGAGCCAGTTGCCTTTTGATTGAGACTGAATATCTCGCAGCTATTATCTTCACTTGCATGTGGACGTATACTTTTAACTTTATTTTTGAAGTTGCAGTGAAGTTAATCCACTTGGTGGTTTTTGTTAGCTGTTTTTACTTTATTGCATCGTTTGACCACCAGAGGGAGATGGCTGTGTTAGAAGCGGGTGCTGATTTGGAGTTGCCATATAGACTAGAGGAGCCGAAACAGCTAGAGCGGAAGTTATCAAGGTTTCAAGAGTGTTTGAACCCGAAGGAGAATTTGTTGCTGGCGTATGAACCAGATCTTGCTTCGAGTGGATCGGATGTTTTGGAGAATGCAGCGGAGTTAGGGATTGACCTAAACCATTTAGAATTGGACTTTGTAAAACTTAAGAAGCTGCAGTTGCAGCGTCAACATTTTGAAGCATGCATTTTGAAGCGCGTGGTCCCTCGTGGATTATGCGTTTTCAAAATGCCAACTTCAGGTAATACCTACCCTTCTTTGTTGCAGAAGTGGCAGCAACTTAATTTGAACTTGAGTTTTGATTATATGAAACTCCTGAACGAGTTTCATTCAAAAGAAGAAGAGGTTTTGCGCAAGAAAGTTAATGAACTATATAATAGTATGCTGCAGAAATATAAAGGACTGAATGCATTAAATGGTTTAGAAAGGTTATTGGATAATGTGAAACTTTTTGAAAAGCGCTTACTTGAACAGAAGCGCAGTAAACTTTTACGAGACATTTCTGATTTTAGAAGTGGCCAGGTCTTCACTTGGCCTCGAGCGAGTGATACACGCTCTGATATACGGAATAGTGTGAATACTATCAATGGTAATTTAAGGGGCAGGAGGGACTTGCATGTTAATAATGAGAATAATGAGAATATATGGAATGTTGCTAGCACTTGTTCAAATGAGAATACTGCTATTGTATGTAATGAGAATGGTCAAGATATACGAAATGTTACCAGTATGCATTTGAATGAAAATGATTTGTTAACTGAAGGGGTTAGTAATAACCCAAGTGATGTGGATGCTAGTAGTAAACTTAATAAGTCTGATACTTTGAATATGGCATCGGCTGTCAATAGTGTTTTAGGTACTAGTACTGCTGTGATACATGATACCACACAAGCTGGTTTGATAAATCAGGAGAGGAATAGTGACCAGCCTGTAGTTAGAAGGAAGACTCCTTGTAATGGAACTACCCCACCTCCTCATGTGTTCCCTAATACTCCTGGGAATGATTCCATCATACCTGCCCCTTTCCCAATAGCCAGCAATGGATATTTAGGGAGACAGAGGTCACAGAGCAGGGGTCGGAACAAGAGGAAGGGGTCAGGAGGGGAGCATACGGGACCCACCCTTAAGAAAATGTGGGAAAGGGTGGGGGGTCCCTAGTAATTAACCTTTTCAATCGAGGACTCACTAAGTATGAAGAGGAGGTTTTAGATAAAGGGTTAAGTTTCATACCAACCTGTGACAGTGACATCACAGATTCAATAGTAGACCTTAAGTTGTTCATACGGAGAATACAGTTGAAAATGGATCATGGAGGGTCTAATGAGAAGGTAGAAGGAATAGATAGATTTTGTCTGAATAGTTTGTACATACCATCTTTACATCCTTTGTTAGAAACTTTTTATAAACTGGTGGAGAATGATTTACATGTATATTATAATGATAAAAAGAAGGAAGGGAATAAAAATGCTAGATATAATCTCACTTTTCTACAGAGAAAAGCTTTGAATGATTTAATGGAAGACAATACTATAGTCATTAGACCTTCAGATAAGGGAGGACCTGTAGTGGTTCTAGATAAAGAGGAGTACATTAGTAGTATGACGAATATGTTGAATGATGAAGGGTTTTATACAAGGATAAGTTTGAATGATGTTGGTATTAAGCTATTCCAGGTGTGAATCTTAGATGATTTACTTCAGAGTAAAGTGATGCCTGATTCACTGTTTAATTATTTGAAGGTATGTAACCCTAGAATACCAGAGATTAAAGGGCTTCCAAAGGTACATAAGTCAACAGTTAATCCACCGATGCGCCCTATTGTGGCGGGGCAGGGATGGTTTACGGAACCCTTCTCTTTATTAGTGGAATATTTCCTAAGGCCGTTAGTGGAGAAGAATAAGTATATTTTAAAAGATAGTAAACAGTTCTTGATAGAATTGTATGAGTATACAAAAGAACTACATGATTACGAAGAATATATTTTAGTAACGTTGGATGTAGTTAGCCTTTTTACGGTTATCCCTAATATTGAAGGGATAATTTGGTGCCAGAACTATTTAAGAAGGAATAGCGAGTATGATGAGAGCTTTATAGAAGTATTATCTCTGTTTATGGAGATAGTGCTGGAAAATAATGTTTTTCTCTTTGGAGAAGAACTATACTTGCAGAAAGATGGCATAGCTATGGGAACTTCATGTGCCAATAGCTACGCCAATATAGTAATGGCAGATTGGGAGGAGGAAGTGTTGTTTAAGATGGATTTGTTCATAAAGAATGTAGGGTACTATAGACGTTTTGTGGACGATCTTTTCTTTATATGGAAAGGGGATGAGTCGTCCTTAACGTTATTTAGTGAAAAGATTAATGAAGCTACTAGTTACCTGAAATTCACCTTGAGTCATTCCAGGACAGAGCTTCCATTTTTGGATGTGAATATTATCAGGTTAACTAATGGACTTTTGAATACTTCAATTTTTAGGAAATCTTGTTTTAGGAATAGCCTCTTACATAGACGTTCGATGCACCCTCATTATGTATTTGTCAATATTATGAGAGGTCAGTCTTTGAGAGCATCTAGACTTAATCCATGCCCTTTAGGCTATAAGTCTGAGATGTTAAGTCTTAGGAATAGGTTAATAGAGAGGGGATATGACTCTAAGGATATAATGAAACACTTGAGAGAAGTTGAAGTAATTAGGGAAGGATTAGCGAAACCTTATTTTTCAGAAAGGAGTGAGGAGATTAGTTTAGGTTCACCAGGAATGCAGGATTCTTTAAGAATGCCGTTGTATTATACTAGGGATGTAGGAAAGATAACAGTTATTATTAGACAACATTGGCAAGTGTTGAGCCTAGATGATAGTCTGAGCAAAGTGGTAGGAGAAGGCCCTCGGTTTACATATAAGAACAAACAGAGTCTGAAAAGGAAGTTATGCAATAGACCTTTGATTAGGAATGTGAATGTAAGGAAAGAAAGCAATACAGTGCCTTGTAATAATTGTAATCAATGTTGCTTTATAGATGATAGAAAGGAGTTTCAACACCCTATTACGAGAGTTGAGTATCTATTTAGTACAGATACAAGTTGTACTAGTACTAATGTAGTTTATTTGGCCCGATGCGTTTCCTGTACGGCGTTCTACGTTGGGAAGACCTGTAGACAGCTCAGGGAACGCATTCGTGAACATGTATATGCAGTTAGGATAGGTTCTGATAGTAATGCTTTAGCTAAACACATTAAATCAATGGGAGCAGAGCATGATTTTGTTTTCAGTGTGTTGCAACAAATAAAGACTAGTATTAGAGGGGGAGACATAGATACATGTCTATTAGATTCAGAGCTTAAATGGATTATTAGGCTTAGAGCTGATAAAACACCTGGCATTAATGATAAAGTGCAAGTGAAACCTGCCCTTAAGAAGAAGAGGATTTTTAGACCATAAAAGTATGTTTTTAATATTTTAGAATAAGGGTTTAATTAGGAAAGGTATACCCTCCCCCTGTGATGTCATTTTTAATTGTTTTAATATGAACCTATAGGGTTTGATTTCTGTGTATTTAAATGTTTTTAATTGACTATGCACTTTATAGTTTGATAAAGCCGTGGAGGTGAAAGCACTTACTAACTGTGCTAGCATTCAATAAATTGATTTATGTAGAAGCCGTGCTGAGTTGGTGTTACTTTCGTTGTATGGAATAAGGAGCCAGTTGCCTTTTGATTGAGACTGAATATCTCACAGCTATTATCTTCACTTGCATGTGGACGTATATATTTATAATATATATATGAACACACATACAGGCTGTGGCATATCTTTTTTACAGCCATCATTATGTGCATGGCTTTATATGGATGTATTTATGCACCAGGGTTCCTGTTATACATGTATTTTGCCAGTAATGCCGTAGCAGGTGTACTTGTAAATGTTGCTGATAAAAGGGGACATTTAGCTGCTATTATGGATCTCACTTATATCCATTCTTGTGTGTTTAGCTTTCCAGTGGTGTACTCTTGAACCAGACTGCAAGGTGCACTCCCTATTTTTCCATTACTCTTTAAGCAAGTTTGCATGATGCAGTGCGATGCACAGCTCCACTGAAACATGCTTAATGACTGTAACTTGTAATTACTATGTTTTGCTTAAACCACCTGTTTTAATTAACGGCTGTGTGGTGTGGCAGATTAATGTAGTAGCCTACAGGTGCAATGGTCTTGGGTTTGAAATATTATTTTGTACATGTTTATTATTTAAAACACATATATTAATGTATCTCCTTTTAGCTGACCTTAGTGAGGCTGAGTGATACAGTGCTTCATGCAGCATCAGACTAAAAATATATAAAGAAAAGAAAAATGGGGAGATAGGAAAGTGGTGAAATGGGGTGCAAGCAGGGGAAAACATAGTGGAAGGCAGGTAGGGATGTGCAGGAAGGGGGTAGGAAAGAACCATAGCTATCCATTTCTTGTACAGCAACAACTGTGCACTTTGACATAATTTGTACATGAGGGAGTTCCTAATAAAAGAACAAAAGTGCTAAATCTATTTTCTGTGGAGTGCCTTTGGCTATTCTTCAAGTGTAACTTGGTTTTGGTTGCCTTTTTGTTTAGTTTTGTTAAAATTTGTACATGATTTTAGACTCTAACCCTCAGAGAGAGGGGTGAGGATAACATCATTGCATTGTTAAGCCAATTGGACCAAATTATGTGTGTGCAGTGGACACTCATGCAAAATGGAGAGTTTTGTATGGGAAGCTATTTTTGGGGGGAACAGGTACCCATTTTTTAGTAAGGTGAGAGTGGAATGTTGTGGAAGGGACATAGGTATCTGTGGATAAGGTAAGTTGGGTAGGTCATGAAGCTTTTGCAGATAGGCAAGACAGGGGTGGTGTGTGATACAAGAGGGGGTAAACACCTTGATGGGTAGGGTATTGTGGAATCTCAGTCCAATGTGCCTCCACAAGGTAGCAGCATGACTCACATCCCTACCCATGGGACTGTTGGCACTGTTCTGTCACTGCCCTGAAGGTGGCAGTGGTGGAGGCTGAGCTCCAGGGCAAGCCTGCCCTACCAGGGTAGCCAGCATGCTCTCCATCTGAGGCAGGCATCATCCAAACCCATGGTAGATGATCCTACACACCAAACCCAGTAGTTCAACATGGGTGACAACTCCCCCTCCACCACCCCTCACAGAGGGGAGGCCCATCCCCGTTTGGTGGGACAGTACTACCAGATGCCACAGGTAGTTCAGGGGCAGCAAACGGGGCACAACTAGGCTGGATTCCAGATGTACTGAGACCCAGTGCCATGGCCAGAGGAGGCATGGTAGGAAGATCACGAGGAACCGTCCTACCTTAACATGCTGTAGTAAAGTAGTTATAACAATAAGTTAAGGTTAATAATATCAAGCCAATGTTAGTATTAACAGAATGGAACATAATATTTATTAATCCAAATGCATATTAAGGTATATTATGTGTAACACAACATTAAGTAAAATAACAGTAAGTATGTTAACAGGAAACCAGTTTGAATTAAACCATAAGGTCAATAAAACAGTTAGTGTAACAAAATCTGTTAATATTAAATCATAATAATAAATAATAATAAATTAAAGAAGATAAGGATGGGGAGAGAGAGAAAATATACCATTAGTTACCTCACAGGTAATATTACTACACAGAGTATAACTACATACTTCTACAGGTGTGCAGGGTCAGTTGTGAGTACAGTGACTACAATTATTCTTTAGCTGATGTAGCACATACATAACTCTCAATCTGTTAGCGTGAGACAGTATGGGCCAAACAGTAACAGATGCAGGTACACAACTACTCAGGACATTTTCGCATAATGTGGACTTACATAACTACCAAGGTGTTATGTAAATGTATTTGCAAATATATAGCATTCCAGGTAATCATTTATACAGTAATCATGGAACAGACAGATTAGGCACCTGTAATTACATTATGAAAAATTGTGACAGTTAAGAGGTACGTTTGTGTACATTAAGTAAAGTAGACAGCCGACATGCCTTAGTTGGCAGGCATGGGAGTAGAACCCAAAAGCTGTGATTGCAGGGGACATCTGCAATTAATGTAACAACTGACTGCAGCAACTTAGAACAGACATGCAATGAATACAGTACTAATGCAAATATTAAGACAGATGTATTTAGGAAAACACAATGCTGCTTAATACTTTATGGATACTGCTGTTCATTATCTGTGACGTCTACGCATAATACCTGCCCATAAAGTGGGCTACCTCAACCATATACCTTTTGTTTCTGGAGTGGGAGGAAAAGAGAGTTATGTGACTGACATTAGTCTGGAGACGGCCTTCAACCATACTATGAATTGCGCAATACATTATTCAGGCCATTACTTTTGCATTCTACAGTTATTACAGTTTTAGACTTGACTGCAGCAACCTTACCGTACACATACAATGCATAGAGCTCTAGTGAAATTATGTTATGACACCACAATCCTACTGTATACCTTTTTTGCTTATTGTTATTGGTATTGTTTAGTTTTTATTGCAATACAGTTGTAATTGTTCAGTTATTGCATTACACTTCTAATAGCCCATTTATTGCACTACAGTTTGTATTGTTTATTCTTTATTGCAGTACAGTTTTTTTTATTCTTTATTGTTTATTGTACTACAGTAGGATAATATATCTGTACTTGCCACACTCACAGTGCAACCTGGCCAGGTTCTCAGCATGAGACTGGATATTGCAAGCACTCTCAGCTGCAGCTGCTGGGAGAGAAGCATGCCATTATGCATACCAGTTTTGCACAGATTCAGCTTGCATTTTAGTCAAATACTGGCAGAAATACTTACCCATCCCTTGCCTCTTGAACCCAGGTGCCCAGAGTTCCCCTCTTTTATACTTCAGGTCATCATAGTGGTGATTATGCAGCTGACCAGTGTAGGGGATACCAGTAGCACTGGTAAGATCCCTGGCCAACCGATCCCAGGCCTCAGCTTTACACTTTGAGCCCTAGTGACTGACCTGTAGCAGCCTAAGTTCATAACTGTATATCAGGAGCCCAACAAAAACCCTGGACTCCTGCACACCCCATCTCTGCACCTGAAAGCGCACACCCTCTCCAACACCACCAGGCATACTGTCAGTTAGATGGACTCCAATGAATTCTACAGTATTCCCACCTGTTCCCCTTAATTTAGGCTGTTTTCCCACCTTTACACCTCATTAAGCAACATTCAAAAAGTACCGCTGTGCTTAACATTGTACAAACCAGCTAAGCAGAGCTGAGCATCATGAAGACTTGCGCAACCACGGTTTTAGTGAAGCTTAGCAATGAGCAAACAAAAGTGGCCATTAATTGTGTTTAAGCAGTGCTTAGGACCCTGCAGCTCTTCCAAATGTAAAAATTATGTTTTTAAACTAAACAAAAATTTAGATTAAATTAAACCAATGGTAGTTCTACTTAGGACTCAAACCAAGGACCACTGAAGCTTTAGGCCATCAATCTACCCATTTAGCTGCTTGGATAGTATAGAAACTAGTGTGCCTTCACATATGCTACTCAGCTAGTGGGGCATGCGGTGCAAATTGGCTTAAACACAGCAGAAATAATAACTAATTATATCTGGTTTCTACTTTTAGATGTCTGGCAGGGTCTGCTATCTATATGTAAGCACAGCTTTTCATTGCCGTGCTCAGCACTGTAACAAGCAAACAGACATTAAAAATATAATTAAAAAAAACCATAAAAAACTACAGATATTATAATTAATTGCATCCGGTTTCTATTTTTAGATGTCTGGCAGGTGTCAGCTGTCTATGTGTAAGCACCACTTGGCATTGCTACACACTACGCCATGCAAATGGGCATTAACTAAAAAATAAATAAATAATTCAACAAAAATTAGACATTTAAAACATAAACTATTACTTCACAGCACATTGTAGCTGCAGCAGGGTACATTACAGGTAGCTTCACCATGTACATAACCTCTTAGGCATCCTCAGCACTTCTGCCTACATGAATTCAATATCACTATTACTATGCTCTTCATCTCGCATTATGATTAATATGCATGGTGCACTACTGAGGGGGAACCCTGGCTGTGTACATGGATACATTCCATGTAGGCTCTACACGGAGCCTACACAGATTTTATGTAATCTTGGGAATTGACTTTTTTCATACATAGCTAGAAGTAGCATTAAACTTTCAATAGGTGTTACTGGTTACATTACATCATTTTTAATTATTTTCTAATTAGTGTGTAACATTTACGTGGATTTGTGAGTAGGGTGACCAATGTCTTTTTTGTTTTCTTTTTTTTTGTTTTAATCAAAACTAACTTCTGCACTGCATCTAATCAAGTCCACAGTAAAAACAATAGACATTCTTCAGGCTGTTAGATCTGAAGCAATCATAACCCTCAACTATTTACGTCCAGAAGTAAGTAAAAAGCAAAAAAAAGCTGTAAGTTAGGGAAACATTTTGAATACTGGTAACATTAAATTATAAAATTGTTAATAAAAGATGAAGTGTATTAAAATATTTTTTTCAGAAGTAAAATAACTCTGCAATTATAATAATTATCCAGTATTTATTGACTGTATCTATTACTTAAAAAAAAAATCTCATGACTCACAAGGTAGGAGGTTAATTTTACAATTACTCTCTCTGATGGATCTGATGTCCTTGGGAAATTTTAATGGATGGAATATGGATGATATGATGACACCACCAAAATAATTTGTCTCTACTCTAAATCAGCTAACCATTCCCACATCAGCCCGTCATGGTTGGAGACTTACTTCAATGTTATTGTTTCAGAGCTGGATAGAATCCCCTTGGGCGTAAATAGACTTGCCAGATTTATCAGAAACCTAAAGGTAATAATGGTGGAACATAGTCTAACAGACACATGACAACACATAATCCAAATACTAAAGACTTTACATTCTATGCCTCATTTACAGGAGTAACAAGCAGATGTCATATGTGTTTTATTAATTACACAGCCAGTCAACTAATTAACAAGAACACTATCACAAATTGCACAGGTTTTGACCTTGCATGTGCTCCTTTGCAATCTATTTAATGGGATAAACCTTCCTTCATTATCAATGGAAATTCATCCCCATTAGTAAGAAATGCCGTGCTCTGCAAAATGGGTAACAAATGAAATTAGAACTTTTGGTAGGATTCACAAAACAATGAGGCTGGCTTGTTCACACAATACGTTACTTTAAAAAGGCTTGTAGTGAACAGGCCAGGCTTTTCTAAAAGTACATCAACATTAACACACTAAAGACATTTGGGAGAATAGACAATGAAATTTAACATAAATTAAGTTAAAATGAAGAATGCCTAATCAACATATTCTTAGTGAACAAAAGTAACTAAAAGATAATATATTGGCATTTCATACTAAGACATCTTAGGTGAGAACTTTTAAACTATTTTATTGGACAAAGACTCTAAGCTCTCAAAACTTGGTAGCAAAGAAGTCTAAATTTGTACCCTGAGAAATGTTGCAGAGAACCTATGTACTGATTCAATGGATACTAACAGTACCCTAAAGAAAGAATACCAATCAATTGCACAAAGACAGGTTTTTAAACATAGAACTATTCCTCACTCAGTCCTGGGGATTCATGAAAGGGCCTAGAGATCCTGCTCTTATGAAAAGCTAATTTGTGATTTAGAGACTTGTCAGCTGTGATGAGGGGAGACCTGAATCATGATTTGTACATCATGGTAGTAGACTGCTGCATACATCTCAACTGTCCAGATTTTTGCCTTGTATTTTTGGTCTGTTCCTCATAAAATTTGTGATTTTATGGCAAATCAGTGAAGACTGAAGTCACTAAATATTGACATACATTTGAATTTCAGCCTTTGTATCCTTCAGAAAATGCATGCTAACACAAATTCTGTTATTCTAGCAATTTTCTAAGTGTATCAGAGCAACATTTAAAATCTATTCCTATTTTTGTGTATTTGTCCCCTCCATTATTTTAGGCTTTGTCTAGGTTTTTTGAGCTAAGAGGTTGACAGGCAGGCATGGACTGCTGCTCATGTAGGCATTGGCATTCTCCTCTACAGTCACTCTCCCACATACATACACACACACACACACACACACACACACACACACACACACACACACACACACACACACACAAGGCACAGCCCCCCTCCCTGATCACCATAACAGTTTAAGTGCTATTATGGTACATTTGCAGAATCCCTGGTGTCTACACCCCCCCCCCCATCTCCATAGTGTTGTCCATGCCATGAAGGCACTTCATTACTTCATTTATTTGTATCACTGGTGATTAGCACTCCCCCATCCTCTCAATTCTCTTACTGATGTTATTCCTGGTGTCTAATGGCTCCCTCCCCCAAGTCCCAGTACCTATACCATACTGTATGTCTTTGTGCTAGAGCACCTTGCAGCACCAAGTGAGGCAGGTTGCTCAATCCCAGAAAAGAAAACACAATGTACACATTGCAGTACCTTCATGAATTTTGGCCAATATCTGTTACTCATGATTTCTCCATAGAAAGTTGACCTACTGGATAAAACAATACCTTTAACTAAAGTTTACACTAATAGTTACTTTCTTGCTTGAGGAAAACATTAGGGATGGGTGGTTAAATAATGATTTCTTCAAATGCTTCAAGCTACAGTTGAGAAACTATATGCATCAATCATTTAGCAAAGCTATTGAGCTTAGACACTCTTCTGTAGACACCGCTAGGGCAAAGATTACTATGATTCTAGAATGTATCAGGGATAAGATTTATGGTAAAATGCTAGAAAACAACCCAGAAATTTAAACCCCAAACCAGTAACTAAAATCCACCTAGGTTTTATTAATGGATGCTGAGAAGGCTCTAATTTAATAAGACTATGATTGAATATACAGAAAATTAGCAACAGAACAAATCTACCTGCAGCAAAGGTGCTCATAACCTTTAGTAAAGCATTTTATTCTGTAGACTGGAGCTTTTTTTTGGACATCTATGCTTAGAATTGGTTTTCCTTTAAGTTTTATCTGTGCCAGTCCTTCGTTACAAATATACTGCAATTTCAGCCTCACACAAATGATAAACTTAATTGCAGTACAACACAAGGATATCCTTTATCTTTATTGTTGCTCATATTAGTAAAATTCACAGCTGATCAATTATTGTTGCACACAGATCTCCAAGGGAGATTTATATAAGGGGCTTAGGCACCTACTTAACAGCGTGGTACATAGATGATTACATTATTTGGCTGAAGGACCTACTAATGGATACTAACCCACTTATGGATATGATTTAGGTGAAAGTTGTATTGTTTTAGGCCATATGTTTAAACACATGAAAAGAGTAATATTCCCACTTAACAAATTAAACCTGCAACATTTGTCCTCTCATACAAAACGTATATACTCATAGTTACAAAGTACTCATACTTAGAAATTAACATGACCTTCAGTACAGATAAACTGATATAATCTTATATTAAATCACTGTTAATAATGATAAAGGATAAACTCAGCCACTTCAATAAATCTTCACTTTTGTAAACAAAAAAACTGCAAGTGGTTAAGACGCTCATCTTACCGCAAATCTTACACACATTACGGCATGTCAGTACTTTAGTTTAAGTTTCGGTATGAAGTCTTTTGTATTGTCTGCAGTTACTGTATGTGCATTACATACATAATGTATAATCAATGACTCCATTAACAAGTCAAGATAGCAGGGTCAAAAATATTTATTATGTATGCATCCCCATTAATAAGGCATGAACATCACATCCAAGAGGTATTTAAAGTACATAACACTGCAAGTTCTACATTATTTTTAAATTTTCCATTCTCCTTTCTTATTTAGTACTCAAAGAGCTATCTGGCTTCATCATCAAGCGTCAACCCAGTGGTCAGGTATCTGGGTACACAAGTAAATTGTAGCCTTACCTTTGCTCAACACATGCCACGGTAATGAGGAAATCTTTTTATGTTGTACAGCTTATAAGTAAGGGCATGGCATCTTGGTCTGAAGAGGTCATTATTCCAGTATATTCTGCCATTATCAGACCAATCATAGAGTACAATGCTCCCTTCGGTATGTACCTGACTACAGCAGCAACTAGAGTGACTTTAGAGGTTCCTTACAAAAAGAATACAAGGCATAACAAACCTGCCTTATACAAAGTGCCTGAAAGTCCTTTCCCTCTACTCAGTCTCCTATAGATTGCTGAGGGGTGATGTATGCCTGGTTTGCTATACATCTGAAAAGCTCACACTTAATGAATCTCTTACATATTTATACTTCAAAGAATATCAGAAATACAGGGTTTATGTCTATGACTTAAGCACAACTTGCTGGGTAGACAGATATGTGTTATATAGACTGCTCTTCCTGTGAAACAGGTTTTCCATCCATGTGAAGCTGAGTTCATCTCTTACCCAGTTTAAGCTTAACCTAGTCCAGTGGATGGGGAATAGAAAATTTACATTGGCCCTGGCACCCATCTCCCTTGTGGACAGCAGTAATTTATAAAAACCTGGCCCTCGATATCCTGTTTGGATACAGGACATCATTATCCTTTTGGGAAAACTTGGCTAGGATTAGAAAGCCCCCCCCCCAAGGTTGTTAGGCTAGTAACAATCTGTGAATCTATGAAGCTATGAATCACAGAGGTCAGGGGTATCGGTGATGGCAGGTGAATTTCACAGCTCAAGCATAGGAAACTCTCCTGTCCTATTCAGTTTTGGATTTTTTCAATAAGCTGCCTATCATTATTACCAAGAGCTGTGCATCACAGTCCAGTCGCTGGTAGGCCTACAAAGAACAGTGGTGCAAATGAACTTATATGAACACTTTAGCACTGTGGATACAAAATATCTTAAAAAAATATTTTTTTGGTGGGTGGGTGACAGACAGAGCCACCAAACTGGTAATAGATTGACTGTATTGCTCCATGCTGAGTGATAAATTATTGCCTGAATGTTTGTTTTTACCATACTCATCTGTACTAGATTGTAGCTGCTAATCTCTCTGTCTACTGATACCAACATATTAAAAAATGAGTCTTTATATACCCAAACTGTAATCAGGAGATAGAAATTTCTGAAGTGCTATAAGGAAGTTATAAAGACCCTGTCCCTGGGAACCTCTTCCTACTTATTCCTGGAGTATAAATTGAATGCTTTGACAAAATTAGTTTAATAAGTTTTAGTAGATAAAGATGAATTGAAAGCCTTGGTAGTATCAGATTAAGTGGAGGCAAATGAGTTGCTGAAATATCTTGCTTTAAAACTCCAGTGATTTCCAATATACTCAGTTAGAAAAAGTACAAATGGTAATAAAAGAACATCAACAGTCTCTTCATTAACTACAACAAAAAATTAGTAAGAAAATCATTAACAAATTAACTTAAGGTTGGTTAGGTGAAAAGAAGGTATAGAAGGCAAAACTATTGTTGCTTTTTTAAAGAATGCCCTAACAAAAGCCTTGCAACTGAGTTTTATCATGTGAGTAAAGGGGGGGGGGGGTCATCAATTTTGGAATCCTTCTCCAGCATCTTTCCAATCCCTCAGACCCATGGGGTCCGAATGGAGAGTTAAGACAGCAAGCAAAGGAGAGTAATATTGGCAAAATTGAATTCATCCTCAAGTCTTGGTGAGTACCTTCACAAGGTGGACCCTGTTTTTCACAAAATCTTACAAAGACGACACTGATATGTAGACTGTATTTATATAGCATATATCATGGACAGACGTAGGACACAAATTAAAAAAGATAGCTGGGTGCACAAGACTGAGGATAAAAAACGTGCCCAGTCCTGGTAGGAGCACTGGTGCCAGGACTAGAAAAAATGACAGTGTAGAATCCTCAAAATAAGTCTAGAATCCTCAAAATATGGAAACATTCCTACAATGAGGCAAGGCCAGGCCAGGTCCAAAGGGGAGGCCCCCTGTTGTAGAAGGAAGTAGCAGTCCACAAAAATCATAAAAACTGAAAAGCCAAAGAAGAGCCATAAATACTGTAGAGTGGACTAGTGAGGATAATGAAGAAATGATGTATTGTTACTATTAAGCAAAAATCCAAGAATTTACAGATACATTATCTACAAAAAGATTAAGAGAGAAATTAGAGGAAAGAAAAATAGTTCCACAAGAAAAATTGTCAGAAGTCTCAAATAAAAAATTATGTTCATTAATACAATAGATTTGTGAAAAACAGTATTTAAACCAGGAAACTTTGATCTGTTTGGAAAAAGAAGCACCTGAGGAAGTGTAAAATATAAACAACAAAACCTAGAGATTTTTGAAAGGTATAAAAAAGAAATATGGACATGGGAAAGAAAGAAAGAAAGAAAGAGATTTGATATGGTGCAATATTTATGTCAAGGCACAAGCCAAATTAATCAGTATAAAGAAGGCAGCCCCAAAGATATTTGAAGAGAAATATAGCCAAAGGTAACCAGATATGGAAAATTTCACAATAGAAAATAATATCATAAAGATGGAATGTAGAAAAGAAGATTAGTAAAGTAGAAGTTAAAACATAGAAGTTGAAGTTATGGAGTGCCTGCGAAGTGAAGGATTTGGTGTAGAAAGTCTATCACAGGTTACATCACAGCATGATGGAACGAGTCCCCAAAGTAAGGAGAAACAAGAAGATCAGGAGACATGTGAAGAAGAAATATGGACATGGGAAAGAAAAAGAGATTTAATATGGTGTAATATCTATGCAAAGGAGAAAGCAAAACTAATCAATACAAGAAGAACAGCACCAAAGATATTTGAAGAGACATACAGGCAAAGGAATCCGGACATGGAAAACTTCACAATACAAAAAATAAGAAGGCAAAGAGGAAAATTAGAGAAGGAGATTAATAATGGAGAAGTTAAAGAAATAGAAACTGAAGTTATGTACCTGCAAAGTGAAGGATTCAGTGTAGAAAATCTAATTCGGAAAGCACCACAACTGGATGGAGTAATGGGCATGCAATTTAAGGGGAAACCAGTGGAATGGAAAGCAATTGGTCAGGTGCCATATGAAGATATTTTGGAACCTTCCACAAGAAACCAGTATAAACATTCACTCGAAGCAGGACAGCAAGGGAAGTAACAGGAAACTGTGGAAACCACGACGCAGTCAATGTTGAAGAATGATAGGCCAATCTGTTCCAATATGACAGAGCAATGAATGGCACAGGATGAAATTGAAGAGAATGTGCCACAGGAAGATGCTATACAACTTTCTATAGAATGCCCACAGGAAATAGAAAACAAAAAATATGTCCTCAGTTTAGAAGAAAATGAGCTAAGAAAAGAGTTGCTTGATTTAATAGAGATAGACATATTAAGATCAATGAAAGAAATGGACTGCAGAAGGTCACTAAAACCCACAAAGTCAGAAGTTTGATAAAACAAATGAGCACAACAATTAGGACTATCCACAGAGATCCATGCGATATGACAGAAGTAAACAGGATATATTACTCTGTGGCTAAATTAATTACTGCTAAAGTTCTACCACAAGAACACAGGGTAGTGAGAGAAAGGAAGGGGAGAAACTGAATGCCTTCATGGAAGTATTGAATAGAGAAAACTATAAAGCAATTAAGACAAGAACTGTCACTCTTAGAAGAGTATAGATGAGGGAACAGATCAACAAAAATACTTATAAAGATAGATGTGATAAAAGCAATGTGCAGTATTAGAACAGATCAAGAACTAGTGCGCACTATTGCAAATAAACTCAAACTCTCAGCACAGGTGGAAAAACTTAGAAGATGCTCAGATAAATATAAAGGAAAAGTACAAAATAAGCAATTTATTGATAACCCAGAGAAGGCGGCCATGGTGGTGCAGCAGTTAGTGTTGCCGCCTCACAGCAAGAGGTTCTCCGGTTCGATCATTGGCTGGGGTGCCTTCTGTGTAGAGTCTGCATGTCCTCCCTGTGGTCGCGTGGGTTACCTCCGGGTGCTCTGGTTTTCTCCAACATCACAAAGACATGCTGTAGGTGGATTGGACACTCTAAATTGGCCCAAGATGTGAGTGTGCGCATGTGTGTGCCTTCCAAGAAAGGTTGGCAACTCGACACCGTAAAACTCCACTGCCAATCATGAGCAGACAGGTGATCTGCTGTGGCAATTCCTAACTGGGAAAAGCCAAAAGGAGAAGAAGATTGATGACCCAAAGATGTTTTATACAGAATTGGGAAACAAGGTAAAAGGAAGTGAAAGACCACCAAAAAAAGAAGAAATAGATATATTTTGGAGCATTTATGAAGATCCAATGGAACATAACAAAGATGCAAAATGAATAGAAGAAGTAAAAGAAAAAATAAGTTTAAAGGTAAAGGATATGGAATGGGACAAAGTAACAGCCAGAGAGATTGAAACAAAGTTAAAAGTCTCTAATTGGAAAGTCCCAGATCCAGATGCAGTACCTAACATATGGTTAAAAGAATGAACAGCTTTGCAAGAAGATTTAGCCTTGAGTAAGAACTATTTATATGCACCCCCTGAACAGAGACAAACCTGGTTAACAGCAGGAAAAACAACGCTCCTACATAAGAGTGAACTTGCAAGCTACCCTAAAAATTATAGTCCAATAACTTGCCTTCTGATGACATATAAACCATACACTGGAATTGATGCCGACAGAATTTATACTCATTTAGAAGAAAACTCAATTATAGCAATAGAACAAAAGGGCAATAAAAGAAAGCCATATGTAACAAAGGATCTTTTGTTGTTAAATAAAGTCATAGTAGAGAACTGTAAAAAGGGGAAGAATCTAAGTATGTCATGGCCTGACTACAAAAAAAGCATTTGATAGTATCCCACATTCATGGATAAAAGAGTGTTTAAAAATATATAAAATACACCATACACTGATCGACTACATTACAATGACTATGAAACAGTGGCAGACCACTTAGCAATTAAGTCATGACAAAGAAATAATTATGATCCCAGGGGTAAAAATTCAAAGGGGGCTATTCCAGGGTGACTCTTTGTCACTGCTGCTGTTCTGTCTGACAATTAACCCATTAAGATGTCTACTTAACAGATTAGGCCATGGCTATAATTTGGCTCCTATAAAACAACAAAGTGTAAAGAATTCTCATCTTCTCTTTGTCGATGTTTTAAAACTGCATAGCTCATCAGAAGAGGAACTGGAAGCACCAACTGCAAGTTGTCAAAACTTTTTCAGATGATATAAGAATGTCATTTGGCTTTGATAAATGTGCAAAAGCAACCTTTAAAGTAGGAAAACTGCAGCACCAAGAAAGCATCAGTTTGTGACAAGATTGTGATATAAAAGAACTTGAGCAAGAGGGAGTGTATAAATATTTCGGAATTGATGAAGGATCAACAGTAAAACATGGACAAATGCAAATAAAACTTAGTAAGGAATACTTTAGAAGACTTAAATTAATCCTGAAAACAGCGTTGACATCTAGGAACCAAATTCAAGCTATAAACCAATTTGCTTTTCCTGTCCTAACTTACAGTTTTGTTGTGATTGACTGGCCTCAAAACATGTTGGCTAGATTAGACAGGAAAACAAGAAGGATGCTTTATGCTCACCAAATGATTTATAAAAATCAGTGCATACCAAGATTAGATATTCCCCATTCCGAAGGAGGGATGGGCCTCCTTGAAATTGATTACATGTATAGATCTACAATCATAGGACTGCACACATCTGCTGACTTCACAAGACTCAAATGTTATGAAAGTTTTGAAACATGAGGAGAATAAATCTAAGATGGCTTTTCTGCTTAGTCTAGCAGAAGCATAACGGTGTCAAGCAGGAATGGAAATCAAACCCGAAGTAGATAAAAATCAGGCAGCAAATGAATGCACCAAAAAACAAAAGAAAGAATGTAAGGTACCAGATGAGAAGGCAAGAAATGTGGAAAATGCATAAATATAGTTGCAAGTATAGTAAACTTCTGGAAGAACCTCATGTTGATCAGGATCGAACACAGGAATGATTAAGGAGAGGCAAATTCAAATCAAGAGATGAAAGGTTAATATTGCGGGTCCAAGATAGTGGGCTACGTATACATTGGTTTACAAAGTCCATTGAATATGTGGGAGAAATAGATAAATGCAGGTTTTGTAAAACAGAGTTGGAAACAGTTGCACACCTCATTGCTGTTTGTGACATACTAATGGCAAAACGACTGTATACTGTTTGTGACATACTAATGGCAAATCAACTGTATACTGAAAGGCATAATAATGTGGCAAAAGTGTTGCACCGGGGATTGTGTAAACATTATGGTACTGAAGTGGCTGAAAAACACTGGAAACATGAGCCACAAAGCATCATAGAAAATTATGAAGTCTCTGTCACATGGGATCACCCATCACCAACAGTTCAAAAGATAGATGGCAGAAAAATGGATATAGTGGTCCAGGAAAAGAAGACAAAAGTAGCATTGATCATTGAAATTGCCACACCTAGTGATTACAGTGTCTTGTGTACAGAGAGACACAAAAATTTGCAGCAGAAATAAGAACAATGTGGAAGAGAGATGCCCAGACATTTTCAATAGTAGTAGGAGCAACGGGGTCTTATAAATAAGAATCTACAGTCATATTTAGCTACATTAGCAATACATGCAACCCCATATGAATTGCAGAAGGAGTCATTACTGAGCACATTGCGGGTGCCGCAAAGAGCACTTTTGGCTGACATCAAAAATTGAAATGATTCTAATTTCATTAACTTTAATCATACTTTGACTTAGGAATGGGGTCCATTCCTGTCATGGTATTAGAAACCCAAAAGAGTTGGAGAAATTAAAAAAGGCAGAAACCCATTATGTTCAAGCTTCTAAACATGTTTGTGTCTTTCGGCTTTTCCCGGTTAGGGGTCGCCACAGCAGAACTCTGGTCCGCTAATGATTGGCAGTAGAGTTTTACGTGCTGGCTTGCCAGGCCTAACGCAAAACCTTCAACGAAGGAGCGCCCATTCACGCATGTCGCCACACAGAAGATGCTCTAACTGAGAATCGAATGGGCAACGTCTAACTGTGAGGCGACAACGCTACCGCAGCACCACCACCGCAGTTCTGTTCAAGCTTCTAAACTACATTGATAAAATGAAGATCCTGGGTATGGTCAGAAAAGAAAAATCATTCAGCAGGGCAGAGGAGATAATTTGCATAACAATAATTTTTCGAGCTTCTGTAAATGCACAGATGTTTTATCACATAGATGAAAGGCTTTCAATGCTTATCTGAGTCTCCTGAGAGTGTTTCAGTGTTTACACAACAGAACTTAAACACTGTAGACATTGACAATATGATAGCTGGGTCTATATTATATCCTCAAATGCTTAAAAATGCGAACGCTGATTGATCGAACTTATTTTCGTGGAAATGCAAAATATCGAAGCAGCAGAAACTCGAATTTTTTCCTAGGGAAAGAATTTGCTTGTCCGTTTCTGTTTCTTCAGTATTTTCAGTGTTATGGTGGAAAGTTACCGTTCAGATTCAGGTAAGTGTGTGATTGTGTGGATGTGAGTGTTAGGGTGATTTAGGTGAGTTAGGGTTAGGGCTCGGATTAGGTGTGTGTGCGACTGAGTGGACATGAGGGTTAGGGCGGATTTAAGTGAGTTAGGGTTAGGGAGCGGGTGAGGTGAGTGTGCGATAGTGATGGACCTTAGGGTTAGGGTTTGGGTTAAGGTAAGTGGGTAGTTAGTGGTGTGTGCATAGTTTAGTGTAGGGTTAGGTATCAGATTTTAGGTGTATGTGTATGGATTTCTGTTTGTTTGGTGTGCTTGTGTTGTGTGTATGTGTTTTGGATCAGCGATTTTTTTCCCTGGGAAAAAAATCGCTGATCTGACAGTTCAAGATTGTAAGCTTTCGCTTAAATTAGGTCGATCAATCAGCGTTCGCTTTTTTAAGTGTTCGATGATATAATATAGACCCTGATAGCTACTCCATTTTCAATCAGAGAAGCTTGACAGAGCTATGTTGGTTATGAGGCATAGAAGGTTTGCAGTTCTAACCAGACAGACAGCAATCTTTACTCTGCCACCTCCCACATCTCCAATATGTCTTCACATAAAAGAAACCATGAAGCACAAAGTCTCCAGATGTTATTTCATATTCCTGCAGAGAAGCTGCTGCTTAGTGAGGAAATGGAAATGTGTAGCTAAAGGAAATTTTCACTAACTTGCTATGACTTTTTCTTTAAACAACAAACCGTTTTTTTGCCATGACTGATTAAAATAATCGATTGTGGCTGAAAATAACTAAACAAATTAGATGGCTTCATTTTGGATATCCATGGTATTATATATATTTTTCTGGCTATATTGTAAAACCCAGAATGCAGTGTGCCATTATTTAAAAGAAGTAGAATGGCAATTAAAAATAATAAACCTTGTGTAATACAGCTTCTGGGAAGGGATACCCTTTATATCATTGGTTCAAAGGGAATAGTGCTAAAGGATGACAAAGCCTTTTTTTGTCTTAAGGGGTGAAAACATTAATGTACACCCCCTGGTGGCTGGCCTAAACCTTTGCTATACATTCTGAGCACCTGTATTTATTTTATTATTTGTTTACCAGGAAAGTCCAGCTGGAACAGAGCCCATTTTCAGAAGAGGCCAAGGGCGTAACACTCCAGACTCACATCTTTGGAATGTGGGAAGAAACTGGAGTACCCAGAGGAAACCCACACGAATGCAGCAAGGATATGCAGACTCCACACAGAAGGTACCCCAGCTGAGAATCAAACCAGAGAACCTCTTATTGTGAAATGACAGCATTAACTGCTTCATCACTGTGCCACCAGAAGACTTAGTGAGGCTGTACAAGAGTAGCATTGCATGCAGAGAACACCTGCACATATATAATATACAGTAATGTGAATGCCTACAGTCTCATATCCTCACAGTACAGTAAAGCAGTGCCCATTGTTTAGTTCTCCCTCCTTCTAACCCCTAAAAAAAGAATATAGATTTTACTGCCTAGTGTTTCTGCATTTGGTATAAGAAAATTATCCATTCACATTGCAGTTTCCCCCATTACATGTAAAAGTATAAAAGAAGTAACTCAATCTATCCCTAGACCTCTTTTCTCCTAATACCTATCTTTATCTTATCACTAAAAATTCCCTAAGCTACTAATAACTATCAACTTTCTTCCTTGATAACAACCTCCTATCTTCTTACACTGCCCTCTCCATATATTATCCCCTACACTTACCTGACATACTATTCTTCACCCTCTAATGTAACTCTCAACATAATCTTTCTGTAATACACCTTAGGCTAGCTCCTCACACAGATCTCCTTTCTTCTTATATCTCTCAACTAAGCTTTTCATCTTCTACTAACACCATTCTTTCACTATCCCCAATATTAAACTCATAACAAACACCTTTCACTCTCCCCAACATTACTTCCAAAAAAAAAAAATTAATTCTGGCTGCAAGCTATCACTTCAGGTAATTTTTTTTCAGATATGTAAACTATGTAAATCCTTAATTGATTGTATGTTAATTTGTACTACTAATCTACACTACTGTGTTAGCATATTTAACAGCTTGTCAATTGTCTCTGTTTAAAATTGTTTAATCATTCATGATTTGTAAATTTGTAACTGTAGCTTTTCTCCCCAGGCCTTCATTGAAAATGGGTTTTTGACCCAGTCAGACTTTCCGAGTCACCAAATGTCAGTAAAATAAATAAATAAATAAATAAATAAATAAATAAATAAATAAATACCTGCCCCCTCCCCCCATTTTCATAGCTTACAAGTTAGAGCTCATTAGATAGTGTTCTCCCATGCCACAGAATGTATAATAGCACTTACTGACTATGTTCCTACCCACACTTTTGAACTGTCTGCATTTTTGCAAAATGTCCAGATTTTTGTCTCATACTTTTGGTCTGTTCCGCTTAATATTTATGGTTTCCTGTCGAATTAAAGAGAATGAAGTCACTAAATAATGACAGTCATTTGAGTCTCAGACTTTGTAACCTTCAGAAAATACATGCTATGTATCTCGCATTCTAACTGAGCAAATCAATAATGGCCTCTGTGTTATGCACAAAGGAGGCATTGTTTATTTCACACTGCAGTGAAGTAGCAGGGCTATGATCAAAAAAAAAAAAAAGAGGACAAATGTCACAAACTATGATGTTATAAACAAACAAAATGGAGAGTTCATGAGTGCACAGACAAAAAATGTTTTAAAAAAGTAAACAGACATTCACATTAGCTAGAAACCATGACAGTGAAACTCTGGAGCCAGATGTTTGAAAACTGTCTCACACAAGTCACAGCAAATTAACCATATCTGGATTTAAATACAGCAAACACTACAAAAAGTTTGAAATAGCAAACCACCCCTGCCCCCCAAGAAAACAGAAATTAGAACATTCCCCAAAGAAACAGCACAGACAGGCAGACTGAAAGTGCCACATCAAAGAGGAACTAATAACTGACTTCAATCTTATTGACCCTATTTCATTTAGCGATTTTTTATCTAAAGACAAAATATACACATATGCTACAACACTTGGTCATGATTAGATTTCTTCCTAATTTCTGAATCCCTTTCTTTTCTCAAGATAAAATTCACTACAGAACCTAGGTTTTCTCTGATCATGCAAGAATTTCCCTTAAGATTTTTCACTCATCAAAGTCATCCTTAACTCCCCTCTATAGCAACTGGACACTAAATAATAACCTGCTCCATAACAAGGACATGATTCAAGAAAGTAAAGAAATCATAGCAGACTTCGGCTCTAATCTTGATCTTTCACAAATTCCCCTAGATATCCAATGGGCGGCTTGTAAGGCCAAATTGAGAGGTATGCTGATCAGCAAGGCTTTTTATTATAAAAAACTTTACAAAACTAAGGAAACTAAGTTGATATCAAAACTCTCTGACTTAGAAAAGAAATAAAGATTAAACCCAGACCCTTGCCTAGATAAAGTAATTAGTAGTACTCAAAAAGAACTACAGGAACTTCATCAACAGAACCTCTCCTTGCTTGAACAAAAACTTATTGCAACATATTCAGAGTGGGCGCAAATTCCTTCCAAAACTCTCGCAAGAATAATAAAAAATAATCAATGTACTCCCAGGATTTCTATTTTACAGTACCAGAACAAAATTTATAAATCCGATTCAGAAATAATTCAGTTATTTTTTTCCTTATACTCAGATATATATTACAGGAAGGTAGATCCATCTCCTAACTTGCATATGGAGAACTTCTTGGACTCTATAAATTTCTCCTCCCCGAATGAATCTCAAAGATCCATGCTTTCAGCTCCGCTGTCTCTTCAAGAAATCCAAGATGTTATTACCAATCTTAAACTAGGAAAATCCCCTGATCCAGATGGGTTTACCCCTGATTTCTTTAGAGCCTTCAATCCAATAATTTCCCCTTCTCTTTTAAAGGTATTCAACTTTATTATAAAACATGGAATCTTGGATTTACATTGGAACACCTCGAAAACCATACTGATTTTGAAAAATAAGCAAGACAAAGCCAACCCCCACAACTATAGACCTATCTATTTAATAAATGTCGATATAAAAATCCTTTCAACTATTCTGGCAAACAGACTTAAAAAAATTATGCCCTCTTTAATCTCTCCTGACCAGGCTGGTTTTATGTCTCATAGACACACATGGGATAATACCTTAACCCTCGACTCCTTAATTCAATTTACACAAAATTATAAAAAGCATGATATATGCATTAACCCTTGATGCTTCTAAAGCCTTTGACAGAGTTAATTGGGATTTTCTGTTTTTAACCTTATCGCACTTTAATATTCCCAGTGTTTTCTCTGATATGATTAAAATTCTATATAAAAACTCATCTACTTATCTATACATATACAAAAACTTATCCAAATCAATTTGGATTACAAATGGTACAAGGCAAGGTTGCCCATTATCCCCCTTTCTTTTCAACATCTTCATTGAACCTTTCTTCCTTTATATCGCTCAAAACTCATTTCATTCGATCCCTAAAGTCCTGAATACTAATATAATGCTTTCTGCTTTTGCAGATGACCTAATTCTGTATTTTCAATATCCCAACACTGACCTAGGTAAAATCATTAATGCTATTAATAAATTCTTGAAAGCGTCAGGATACCAGATCAATTATAAGAAATCGCACATCTTTCCTATTAATCCTGTAGGTCATAAATCCCATTACTTTCCGGATTCTCCATTTCAGACAACTTTCAATATTAGCTATCTCGGTATACATTTCGATCATAATCAAGCTCCCATGCTCCAAAATAACCTACTCAGAACATGGGCTAAAATTCTACAGGACCTTCGTAGATGGGAACTAATGAATCTATCTCTTCTATCCAAAGCTGCGATAGTGAAGATGAACATCTTACCCAGACTCCTCTACCATTTTAGCGCCTCAAATCATATGATATCCAATACTCTTTTCTCTAAGTTTAATAAAGAATTAGCCAAATTCATCTGGTTTCCTAAATCAGTTAGGATATCGTACTCTAGGTTAGCCTACCCAAAGAGTAAGGGTGGTCTTGGGTTATCTAATTTTCAACTTTATTATACGATTATTTGTGCAAATAGAATTTTGTCCATCTCTAAACTAAATCAGAGAGGCTATAAATCTTCCCCTTCTTGGATGAAAATATGGTATCAACATATTCAAGCTAATAAAATTAATCCCAAAGCTCTTCCCTTTCTTTCTCCAGAAGCTCTCAACAATTCCAAACTATTCAGCACTCTAAAACATAAAATTAGGTTATTCCAAACTCCGGTAAGATCCATTAACCTTGATAAAGCCTTCTTACTTCAACCACTTCATTTAAATCCCAACATTAAGATCAATAATTTGATGATCAATCTGTCAGACTTTCCTCTCATTAAGGATGTTGTAGTATGGGACATTCTCAAATATAAAGACATAACACTTCCTGCCCTACGCTTAATTCTCAAGGTCAATAATAAATACATGGTAATTCTCCATCAACTAAGAGAATTAATATCATCAAAATTTGCTTATATTCCGGCCAATAGTCAGAATATTACCAAACTCTATGAGATTATACAAGCGGTTTCGAGTTCAGAGAAAATGCTCTCTAAATCTTATAACCTTTTGAACTCCATAATACACAACTCGGTTTGTCTCTTCTCCAGTTACTGGGACAACCATGGAACCCTTTTCCCGGAGGAACAAAAACTATTTGCTATAAAAACTACCTTAGAATTATCCCCTTTTAAAAAACTTATCTTCACACAATTAATGGTTAATAACAACTCGTATTATACACCATCTGTGCTTAATAGGTTTGACCATAGAAATATTCCCTCCTGTATGTGTTGTCTCTTTCCAAAAGCTGACCTACTACACATACTTTGGTTTTGCAAATATTCCCACAAACTTTGGACTTCATTAAAAGTTTGCCTCGAGAAAATGGGATACCACAAATCTACTCTCTCTTGGGAGATAGCGATCCTTCATATACCCACTATAAACTCTCTAAATTTGATCTGCATATACTAGTCATTCTATGTTCCCTTATTAAATTATATATCACTAAAAATTGGCTGGATCGCACCAAACTTTGTCGGAACAACTTCAAGAAAATGGCCCTTACATATATTTCAGCACAGAAGCTTATCACAAAAGGACCTAGGAAAAAAGCCGGCTTTGAAAAAGTTTGGAAGAGTTTATTCGACCTAATTCTTTGCAATTAATTGGGTTCATAACTCCTGTCTCAGATTTTGGTATATTTTTTCACTCCAAATTTATCTGGGAGATCCATTGATATCCTTTATAACCTCAACGTTCCTCTTTTAATTCATCTCTCTGTATGGTAGCACTCTAGTTTTGCAAATATTGTACATATTTCTGTCTGTTTTTGTAGGTTTTGATTGTATTAGGCTTACCTGCATATCCATGTCTTCATGTAATGTTCATTTATTCTTTGATGTGAAATAAATAAAAAGTTATTTGAAAAAAAAAAGTTCTTAGGGTTTACTGCTAAAATTGATCCCATGAATCCTCAGAAAGTGAAGTCATCAGTTTTTCATCTGTACCTTCTCAACAGTAAGCCATTAACTTCTTTTATGGCAGTTTTGGGGTGAGTGTCTAGTGACAGGAATGCTAGTCTCCATGTGTGTGCAGTATTAAAGCAGCTGAGACCACCAGTATTATGAAAAAATGTAGTTTATTCTATACAAATGAAAATAAACTGAGGCACTTCCAAAAAAAATAAAAAATCCATCACAATATAGTTTTTTTTCCATAGGTTCATAGGTTCATAGGTAGGTACTAGGCTATCTGCCCGAAGGCATTTACAAGCCCAACCAGAATGTGTTGGCTTTCGCTGCCCCCTTAGATTAGTTCCCTGTGCCTCTGCCCAGCAGAGCCATTGAAGTGATCTCTGGGGTAAACTTTCTGTTTCCCAACCACTCGTCAAGGTTTCTTTTGAAGAGGGTTAGTGAGGAGCTCTGCCTAATGTAGATTGAAATCTTGTTCCAGAGCATGGCAAGTCTCTGGGACAGGAATCTATCCCTCCAGCACATCCTATTTATTGTTGTGGTGAGGTTTAGATCCCTGGAGCGTGTGGCTTGAGGGGATATGGTTTTCTTTAGGTGGTGCATGTCCATCAATTCTGGGTTGGACATGGCCTTGTATGTCAGGCAGAGATCACCTCTGAGTAGGCAGTATGCAACCGAGTACAGATGGAGTTTCTTCAGTCAAGCTGCATAGGGCATCTGCTTGAGGCCAGTGATCCTCTTGTTGAGGTACTTCTGTGGTCTTTCCAGTTGTTGCAGATGTCTTGTAAGGTACATCCCAAATGAGGCATTGTACTCTATGATGGGTCTGATGAGTGATGCATAGAGGGACCCAATGACCTCTTTAGATCTGGATGCAAACCCTTTTGTGATTGGGTGGGCCACATAGAAGGATTTTCTAACCACTTTGGCAATGTGGTTATCAAAGGCGAGGTTACTATCTACTTGGGTCCCCATATCCCTTATTACGTCTTCCATATTTAGGGGGCTACCATCTATGTGATAGTTTATGGGTACTTTGTTTTTTCCAAAGGAGATGACTATGCACTTTTTGGCATTTAGCTTGAGGCCATGGTTTTGACACCAGGTATCTGTCTCAGTGAGACCCTTTTGGAGGATGTCTGTGTCAGCTGGAGAGTCAATTATAGCCCCTAGTTTGCAGTCATCTGCAAACTTGGTCAGCCATAGTCCTCCTGTGTTTGCCTGTACCTCTGAGAAGTATATGCCAAACAGGAGGGGTCCTAGTACTGAGCCCTGGGGAATGCCACTTGTAACTGGTTTAGAGTCAGACCTAGCTCCCGCAACTCTTACCATGTGGGTTCTATCCGTGGGCCAGTTGGCAACCCATCTCGTGACATAGGGGTTTATGTTCAGGCTGGTGAGCTTGTCTATAATACCTGAGTGGGGAATGGTGTTGAAGGTTTTTGCAAGGTCTAGGTAGGCTGTGTGGACCACCTTTCCCTCATCTATAGCCTTGGTAACTGTCTCAAAAGAAGTCCACCAGGTTTAGGAGGCATGATTGCCCTTAACAAAGCCGAACTGGGTAAGGTCTAGTGTTTGCTGGTTTCCAGTGTCTCTGTTAATGAGATCCATGATGATGCACTCCATAGCTTTCAGACCAAACTAGCCAGGCTTATAGGGTAATAGTTCCCGGGGTCTGTTGTGGCTCCACCTTTGCGGAGTGGAATAACTGTTGCTGTGCGCCACTCTGTGGGCATGTAGCCTGAGGAGAGGCTGAGTTTAAACAGTGTGTTTAGGTGAGGGGTTAGTTCATCTTTGAGCTTGTGTAGGACGCAGCCTGGGACACTGTCCAGTCCCATTGATGCTGTGTTTTTGGCTTTGGAGAGGGCTGTTTTAACTGGAGTGTCTGTGATTTCAGGGGCACTACATTCTTCTGGTATAGTTATGGGCCCTTTTGGGGGTGAGGGGGGGTGAAGTTTGCACTGAACCTGTCTGCCAGGATGTTGACTATATCAGTCAGTTCAGTGTATTTTGTGCCATTCTGCACTAACTCCGAGCAGATCTGAGAATTGCCACTTAGATTCTTGACATAGCTAAAGAATGCCTTGTGGTTATCTTTGGAGTCCATGGCAATTTTTCTTTTGAAGCTAGCCTTGGATGATTTTATGAGGGAATGTAGTTTCTTGCTGATACTGATCAGAGATGTCTACCCTTCTTGGGATTTTACTCTTTTCTGTACTAGTTTCCTCCTTCTATTGTATAGCTTGTTTATGGCAGGGGGTCCACCAAACTGGTTTCCTTTTCTTAGAGGAGTGAATCTTGGTTTTGTTTGGGATAGCATGATCCATGCATTCTTGTAGGTGCCTGTAGAGTGCATTAGTAAAGGATTTTGCAGCTTGGACAGTGTTATCCTTTAGCATGGGGGCTTTGAAACTTCCCACCTTGGTCTTAAGTAATGTGATGTTTGCTTTTGAAAAGTTTTTCACAGTGGTTTCTTTGACCGGGGGTGGTGGCGGAATGTGGATATCCAGAGTGATTAGTTTATGGTCAGATGTAACCAGCGAGGAGTTGACCTCCGGTGTAGAACACCAGTCGCCCATGTTGGTGATGATCAGATCCAATATGTTGTCACCTCTGGTGGGAGTGCTGACCAGTTGATCCAGGGCGTTCGAGTTTATAAATTCTAGGAAATGTTGGGCAAGGGAGTTTGTACTTGAGTAGTTCTCCCAGTTAATGTTTGGGTAATTGAAATCACCCAATATCAGGGTGTTTAGTAGGACCTTTATGTTTCCCAGTGTTTCCAGGAATGTGGAGTGGGGGTCCTGGGACATGGTGGGTGATCTGTAGCAAGCTATAATTTGAATAGCAATTTTGCCCATTGTTAGTTGCACTTGGATGATCTCTGAAGCATTGTGCTGTGCCACTGCCTGGAGGTGTGGGTATCCTTGATGAATATGGATACTCCCCCACCTTTTGTATTTCAGTCCGGGTTTTGTGGCCAAAGTGTATGGTATGAGTTGTAGCCTGGTAGTGCTGGGGTGCTCTCTGGAGCCTTAAACCAGGTTTCTGTTACTGCACATATATCGATTTTCTCCATACTGAGGAGTGCCTCGAGTGCGTGCATTTTGAGGTTTAGACTTCTGGCATTGAGTAGCATTACCATAAGTTCTTTGTTACTTGTACTATTTATGGTGGTGGGTTTGTCTTTTGAGCCATGCCTAAAAAAGGCACTATGGGGGTAGCAAGAGCCTTGGCCAGTATTTGAAAGCCTAAGGGTGACAGGTGCAAGCCGTCTCTAGAAAAGCAGTGTGGCTTGTTGAGCATGTCATCCCAGGCTGACAGACACTGGATCCCCTTTGAATGACACCAGAAGCTTAGCCAGTTGTTGAAACTGATATTTTTTTTTCTCTATACTGTGGTATAATTCTTGGTGAGGGCAGGATGCTACTCAGGGTCAGGGTCATACCGGCCTGGGCTACGTGATCAGAGAGCTCCTCCATGTCTCTTTTCATGTAGTCCAGGGAGGCACAGCTCAGGTCATTCACACCAACATGGACAATGACAGAGTCATATTTGTACTTGTTCTGGAGTGACCTGAGTGCTTGTGTTATGTGGCGGATCCTGGCACCCGACAGGCAGCTAACAGTAACCTTCTCCTTGTTCAGCCTAGTGAGTGAGATGTCAGTGTGCCTGACTATAGATTCACCTATTACTAGTATGTTGGGTATGTTATTTTGCCTTAAGGGCTGTGATTGTATGGCACACTGGTTTTGTGAAGTATGTGTTTCATGGTTTGTGTTGGGGTGGAGGTTGCTTGGATGCCTGCTTTGGAGGTCTCTGTTGCTTCTGCAGATTTTTATTTAGAACCTCCGAGTATGTTTTCGAGTATTTATGTGTGTTTTTTGCCGGTGCTGGTTTCATAGGTTTATGTGAGACTGGTGGTGTGATGCAAGTAATTCCCTTCTCCTCTTGACTGCCTGGTCCAGTCTTGGGTTGAGAGAGCTTAGTCTCCAGTTTGGCTGTATAATTGCATCTCTCGCATGTATTAATGTTTGGTGGAAGGAGGAGAGGGTTGTCTGTGTACATGAGGCAATTGTAACATTGCCTCAAAATGCCCAGATTCACCACTTGGACCAAAGAGTATACCTGAAACTGCCCTTTGGACATGCCTGGATAGGTACTGTGAACTGTTTTACTGAGTGGCTGGTAAGGTCGAATACAGAGCCTTGTCCTTCTCTACAGTATGGGGGGGTCTAGTTCTAAGGTTTATTAGTGCTTGCTATGGGTTTTGAGCAAGTGCTGGTATGAAAAGTGAATGGTTTGAGTGCTTAAGTTGAAAGTTCTTCTTTCTTCTGTATGGCAATATCCATTAAGCAGTAAAACAACATGTCATACATTGACTTGTCCTTTGTAGCCATCAGGGCATATACCATTGCTATGAAGTGTGTGTTACCTAAGGGCCCACATCAAGCAAGGATAGTGTATAGCTACTTGCAAGTAGCAGCCCATGTTGGTTTGCTGTATAATAGTGGAGAAGACACCAGAATTGAGGAAAGAATGTAACTGGCCCAAACAGAAAATAGAAGCACTAGGAGCCCTGAGCCACAGGAACACACTTTATTAAATCCAAGCACTAAAATCCACAAAGAAACACTGAACTACTTCTCCGCGTTTTTCGTCACAAATGTAACTTCATCAGCATACTAGATATATTCAAACTGTTATTTTATATAATCTTGTGACAAAACCTAATCAACCAGTGCATCCGTTTAATTACATCAATTGCTTTCAGAGTACTTCGGATGATTAGTTTCATATATACAACAGTTTGAATGTCTCCATAGGAATAGACATAACTCACAATGTGAAAATAAATCCATTTCATCCAAAACATCCTTTTTAAAAAATGTTCCAAAAACAACATCTTTAAAAGAAACCTTTTCTAAATTAAATGTTACCACACTAAAGTAGTATCGGGTCATTTACTTATTTAAGGAAGCTACTCTCAGCTTCGTTTGAATCTAGTCGCAAATTCAGGGACTCAGTGAATGAAAATAACTAGATGGGTATTTAACATCATTACCATCTTATTTGGATCGATGCTTTTGAAAAACAATAGTTTAAAATCCACTACTATAAGAATGTATAACCACCATATTTAAATCAGATCATATAGTTAATAAAAAAGCTTCCCTAAACTTCGTATAAAAAAGTAAAACCAAAATCAGGGACACAGTAAGAGAGATAGCTGGATAGCTAACAAGCTAAATACCACCATCTAGTGGCGTTTTATCCAAATCACATGCTTTTCTAATAGGATTGCAAGACTATAATACTATAAAATTCTTCATACTATAAATGCATCTACTCCCTCTAAGCATATATTATTCTATAATTTGTACATAAATATATTAAAAACCTTAAGATATATATATATATATATATATATATATATATATATATATATATATATAAATTAATTTTACCATATTGTTAATGGAAAAACTAAATCATATTCTAACTATTTTGAATTCCATAGGGAATCATAAAACCAATATAAATACATTATAAATAGTTGTTGTTGTGTCTTTCGGCTTTTCCCGGTTAGGGGTTGCCACAGTGGAACTCCGGTCCGCTAATGAATGGTAGTTGATTTTTACGTGCCGAGTTACCAGCCCTGATGCACAACCTTCAACGAAGGTACGCCCGTTCTTGCATGTCTCCACGCAGAAGATGATCTAGCTGAGAATTGAACCGGACAGCGTCTTACTGTGAGGTGACAATGTTACCGCAGCACTACCACTGCAGGTAAATACATTATAAATAGTATATTTCAGAAATTATTAATTAAAAAATATTTATATATTTAAAACCAAATCTACTAAGGTCATAAATAAATATATAAATGTATATAAATTACTTCATCAAATACTATTGGTGTAAATAATATATATTTCTGTTAATTAATAAAGCTACTTCTGTGAACAAATTTAGGACAAACCTACATGTTACCACTCATCTCCATTGTTAGTGTTTCTCTAAAACCAAAAATAACTTCTTAAAACTTTTAAAATATATCAAATATAAAACCTGTTCCATAATCTAGCTGCTCATAATTTTAATATAGGAACCATAGACACTTGTTCATTTAATCCTGGCTTTTTATTAGCTTCTAATACTAGCTGCCAATATAATTCTCTATCTTCAGTTGTATTTTCCCAGTCGCCTCCTCTGATTTCTTGTGGAATAACTTCTAATACAAGGAGCTGGAACATAGCTTGATTGCAGTCTATTGTATGCTTATATAGTGCATTATTAATATCTTTTTTGCTAATGTCATTAATGTCATATATGTGCTCATATATTTGTCTTTTAAATGCCCTTTCAGTTTTCCCTACATAAAACGAATTACATGTTTGGCATTCTGCTAGATAGACTTATCCTTTCGTATCACAACTGGCATAAGTATTACTACTAAGTAATCTCTTTCTAGCCTTAAGATAATAATTATCTTTATTAAGTACATATTTGTATTGTTTGCACCTACCGCATTTAAAAGTGCCTTTTTTCCTATGACTAATTATCTTATCTTTAGACTTATTTTCTATTAAATTTTTAATATTCCTGTCTCTTCTATAACTAAATGTAATGGGTTGTTTAAATATTGTAGTCAAGTCTGAGAATTCAGCAAACATTTCACAATTTTATTCACTATTTGTTTAATAAGAGCAGATTCATAATTATAATTCATAATATAGGCACCATTATATTTCCCTTTATTATTTTCTAATTTATCATTTAATTTAATATTATTTAAAATTTGTATATTAGTCTGAGGCCCCTTTCCTAACAGGGGCTAAAATCTCTTTCCCTTCTTATTTTTTACCTCGTCCATGACTTCTTCTATTACGTTAATAGGATATTTTCTCTCTAGAAACATTCCTTTTAAATTATTACATTCATCCACAAATATTTTTTGAATGGTAGTCATTCTTGACACTCTAATAAATTGTCCCTTAACAAGGTTTCTTTTTTGCTTATAGGGATGGGAGCTAGTATAATATAAATAAGAATTGGAAAATGTTTCCTTTCTAAATATTTTGGACTCAAATTTGTTTTCTTGCTGATTTTTAGGCACCCCAACCAGTTCGATCCTCGGCTGGGGTGCCTTCTGTGTGGAGTCTGCATGTCCTCCCTGTGGTCACGTGGATTTTCTCTGGGTGCTCTGGTTTCCTCCCACATCCCAAAGACATGCTTTAGGTGGATTGAACACTCTAAATTGGCCCTAGGTGTGAGTGTGTGCATGTGTGTGCCTTCTGTGAAAGGTTGGACGCCTGGCTGGCAACTCGACACTGTAAAACTCCGCTGCCAGTCATTAGCAGACAGGTGATCCGCTCTGGCGACCCCTAACCGGGAAAAGCCGAAAGAAGAAGAAGAAGTTATATCTAAATAGTCTAATTTATCTTTATTAGTTTTGTAGGTAAATTTTAGAAAATCTGTGGAATTATTAATAAATTTCATAAATTCTTCTATTTTTTCTTCTGATTCAAGCCAAAAGAAACACAGATCATCTAGATATCGCTTATAAAAGTTGTAATGTGTGATATATGGTGATCCACTAAGATATTTATTTTCCTATATATTTAATACTATATTTGCAAATCTGGGGCACAACTGGCCCCCATAGCAACTCCTTTTATTTGTCTGAAGAATTCTCCTTCAAATACTACAACATTGTACAGCAATACTAATTCTAAAATTTCCATAATGGCTCTCAATTCCTTCCAATTAAATTTTTTCGTGTCTAATAAGGCTTCTAAGAACCACTCCATTCCTATTTTATGTGGGATAACTGAGAATAAATCTATTATATCCACTGTAAGAAAAATAATATCATTTTTGTACAACTGCTTATTTACACTTTTTAGTAAATCCCATGAATCTTTGAGGTAAACTTCTTTATCCATTCCTACATCTTTAATTTTTCATTTACAAATTTAGCTAGTGGATATGTTTTTGATCCACTAGCTGAAACTATAGGCCTAATAGGGAAAATAGAATTGAAGTTAGAGAATTATATTGGCAGCTAGTATTAGAAGCAAATAAAAAGCCAGGATTAAATGAACACGTGTCTATGGTTCTTATATTAAAATTAAAAGCAGCTAGATTATGAAACAGATTTTATATTTGATATATTTTAAAAGTTTTAAGAAGTTATTTTTGGTTTTAGAGAAACACCAACAATGGAGATGAATGGTAGCATGTAGGTTTGTCCTAAATTTGTTCACAGAAGTAGCTTTATTAATTAATAGAAATATATATTATTTACACCAATAGTATTTGACGAAGTCATTTATATACATTTATATATTTATTTATGACCTTAGTAGATTTGGTTTTAAATATATAAATATTTTTTTAATTAATAATTTCTGAAATGTACTATTTATAATGTATTTATATTGGTTTTATGATTCCCTATGGAATTCAAAATAGTTAGAATATGATTTAGTTTTTCCATTAACAATATGGTAAAATTAATATATATATATATATATATATATATATATATATATATATATATATATATATATATATTTCTTAAGGTTTTTAATATATTTATGTACAAATTATAGAATAATACATGCTTAGAGGGAGTAGATGCATTTATAATATGAAGAATTTTATAGTATTATAGTCTTGTGATCCTATTAGAAACGCTTGTGATTTGGATAAAATGCCACTAGATAGTGCTATTTAGCTTTTTAGCTATCCAGCTATCTCTCTTATTGTGTCCCTGATTTTGGTTTTATTTTTTTATACAAAGCTTAGGGAAGCTTTTTTATTAACTATATGATCTGATTTAAATATGGTGGTTATACATTCTATAGTAGTTGATTTTAAACTGTTGTTTTTCAAAAGCATCGATCCAAATAAGATGGTAATGATGTTAAATACCCATCTAGTTATTTTCATTCACTGAGTCCCTGAATTTGCGACTAGATTCAAACGAAGCTGAGCGTAGCTTCCTTAAATAAGTAAATGACCCGATACTACTTTAGTGTGGTAACATTTAATTTAGAAAAGGTTTCTTTTAAAGATGTTGTTTTTGGAACATTTTTTAAAAAGGATGTTTTGGATGAAATGGATTTATTTTCACATTGTGAGTTATGTCTATTCCTATGGAGACATTCAAACTGTTGTATATATGAAACTAATCATCCGAAGTACTCTGAAAGCAATTGATGTAATTAAACAGATGCACTGGTTGATTAGGTTTTGTCACAAGATTATATAAAATAACAGTTTGAATATATCTAGTATGCTGATGAAGTTACATTTGTGACGAAAAATGCGGAGAAGTAGTTTAGCGTTTCTTTGTGGATTTTAGTGCTTGAAATTAATAAAGTGTGTTCCTGTGGCTCGGGGCTCCTAGTGCTTCTATTTTCTGTTTGGGCAAGTTGGTTCTTTTGAGGCACTGGTTTCTTCCATTCTGTGGTTTGGTCAAGCATGTAAATGGACTTTCTTTGACAGACTGAAAGCATATGATAAGGTCCGATAAAGGCTGATCTGGGCAGTCCTGCAATGGTTCAGTGACCAAGAAACACTTGCAGAATCAGCCCAGACTATGTATAAGGATCCAGTGACACAAGTGCAAGCAGTGGTTGGACAAATGCCAGGGGTCCAGTGGAAGTGGATGGGCATCTGGGTTCATCTCTGAGACCACTCCTGTTCATACTGGTGATGGACTACATCAGAAAACAGGTCAGAAGGGACAGCTCAACAAACGTGCTGTATGTAGGTGACATGGCACTGCAAGCAAGCTCTAAAAGGAAACTTCAGGAAATTGTAGGGGACTGGAATGGAAAACTGAAGACATATCAGATGGATCTGATTACAGAAATACAGTTGTCCTGGCAACAAATGGGAGAATCAGAAGAAGTTGAAAGCTGACTTAGAAGGAAAATAGTGGAACAGGTCAACAGCATCAAGTATCTAGGAAGTGTGGTGGATGAGAAAGGAAGTCTGAATGAGGATATAAAAGCTAGAATCACAGAGGCTGCAGCCAACTGGTACAAAGTGCCAGGGTAGTGTGTGACAAAAGAGTGAATCTGAAAAGTAAAGTGTATAAGACATGGTGCAAATACTACTGTTGTATGGCACAAGTTTGAGGTGATGGAGATCAAAGACCTGAGGAGCATACTAGGATGTGCATTGTCAGGGAAATGAAAAGTTGAGAAGTGCAGAGAATGAAGTGGTCCCAGTGGAGAAAGTCAAGGAGAACAGTTTATAGTGGTTCAGTCGCATGTGAAGAAATGCAGAAGGTAATTTGGTAAAGCAGATTTGGGACAGATATAATTAATGCAAGACGACATGAGGATGCCTAGCCAAGAGATGGAGGGACTGCATTAAAGAAGACGTGCATTAGTTGGGCATGACTGTTGAAGAAGGTAATAGAGTAGCTGAGAACTGAAAGAAGTGGGAACAGTTGGTGCACTACCTCATCCCCATGCCATATGGGAAAAAGTGGTTTGATGATAATGAATGCATTTCTTCCTGTTGTGGAAAAATAAAATATTTCAGATATTTAATATTGCTAAGTTATGAGGTAAAATCCTACTTAAATAGATGAAAATCTTGAGAACGTTTAGTTATTTTCTGCTAGAACTGAGTTTGCCTGCTAACAATATCTGTCTAATGAGGACACCAACATGTCTGGAAGGAAGTTAGAAACAGCTACCCCCAGAACAGCTGAGTATGACAGGTATTGTTTAATAGAATTTATTTCAATTATTTGGACATCTTTATGACATATGACAATGTGATTTTAAATGTAAAAATGTTAGTGACTAATTTTAAAATTCCCATAGTAGGAGTAAGTGGACAATGTTGGCACATCCATCCTGAGGGCAGAAGGCAGTCTGACCCACTGTAGTATCAACATCATAGGTGTGTGACATGAAGCTCATGGACTGGGGGGTTTACATTTGGCTATGCAAAGTCATGCTTGTTGATAACCTTAATAGATCATGCACCAAAGTGGGCAGAATCACAGAGGAAGGGATAGCAGGCCATCGAATATGCATTCATGTATGATAGCCACCAGGGGAGGGGCAGGGATACACACACACACAAAAAAAATCTGATTTCTACCTAGTTGATGCCTCCCATGACTGTTGAAACCCCATGAGGAAATGAATGTGTGGCTCACTTGTGTTGGGTGACATCAGCAGGAATTATAGCTAAACTCACTAAACTAGATATAAATCCCTACGTCACAAGATGGGTTGCCAACTGGCTCACTGACAGAACCCACACTGTAAAAGTTGCAGACTCCAAATCTGACCTCAAAGCAGTGACAAGTGCAGTACCACAGGGTTCCATCCTGGGACCTCTCCTGTTTGATATCTACTTCTCTGAAGTACAGGCTAACACAGAAGGCCTCTGGCTAATGAAGTTCACAGATGACTGCAAACTAGGAGCCATAGTCAAGTCCCCAAATGATGTGGACATCCTACAGAAGGGCCTCACTGAGACAGATACCTGGTGTCAGAGCCATGGCCTCAAGCTCAATGCCAAAAGGTGCAGTGTCATCCTCTTTGGTAAAAACTCTGTACCCATGAACTACTACATAGGCAGCAATCTACTTAACACCTTATGCGTGATAAGAGACCTGGGGATCCAGGTGGATAGTAGTCTCTCCTTTGATAGTCCCATCGCCACAGTAGTCAGGAAGTCCTTCTACGTGGCACACCTCATCATAAAAGGGTTCTCATCCAGGAAAAAAGAGGTCATTGTTCCCCTCTACTCATCACTCATTAGACCCATTATAGAGTACAACGCCCCTTTTGGAATGTACCTCACAAGACATTTGCAGCAGCTGGAAAGGCCACAGAAGTACCTCACAAAGAGAATTACTGGCCTCAAACAAATGCCCTACACTGACCACCTCAAAAAACTCGAGCTTTACTCCGTAGCATATTGCCTACTCCGAGGTGATCTCTGCCTAACATATAAAGCTATGTCAAACCCAGAGCTGTTGGACATGCTACGCCTAAAGAAATCCCAATCCCTCTGAGCTACATGCTCTAGGGACCTAAACCTTGTCACCACAATAAACAGGACATGCTGGAGGGATGGATTCCTGTTCCAGAGACTTCCTATACTCTGGAACAAGCTACCCATCTATGTTAAGCAAAGTTCTTCATTAGCACTATTCAAGAAAAATCTTGATGAGTGGATTGGAAATAGGAAATACACCTCGGGGATCACTTCTATGTCTCTGCTGGACAGTGGCACAGGAAAATAACTTTCTTGGGTGGCGTAAGCTATGGAACCTTGCTGGCTAGGCTTACGTAGGCCCTTGGGCTGATAGCCTAGTACCTACCTATGAACCTATGAACCTATGAAAAATAAACAGAAGGACATTGAGAGTAATAAGGCTATCCCAGCTTCTGCAGATACAGATATCAGTGCTGATTATTTTTGGTATATAATGCCTAATGCAAATGCACATCATTCTTATAGCATAAACATCAGGTACAAGGTGTTAAGGACATTGTTTTTAAAATATAAACTCTTATAAACTGTGGAAGTGTGACAGTGATATCATTTCTGTATTAGAAGTAATCACTGTTGCTTGTACCCACTTTGTAACACAGATAGGAATACATGTGCCCCAGTAAACCATCTCATTCCTGCCACTTTTTCGCATTGTGAATATATGGCTATACAATATAGTAAGTTGTAGTACTGAGTAATATATCCAGTCGCAAATATGACAGAACTCAACTTGAACTTCCTTTACCATATTATTATTTCCTATGATAATAGTAACATTAGTGAAAGACATTGATTTTTTTTCTTGATTTGAATTTACATATACACAATAATGCAAAAATCGGCAGTGTTTCATCTTAATGCCTGGTTTTCTACTTCTTTTTTTTTTTCTTGTTTTTGTGTATCTTTTATGTAGTTTGCATATCCTGCTGGAGGTTGTGTGGACCTTCACCTTTTTTAGTAATTTCAACACATAAAAAAATAAACAAATACATGCAAATAAATGAATTACCCCTAGGTGCGTAGATGAGTGTGTACATGAGTCCTGTATTGGAGTGGCAACTCTTCCAGGATTGATTTCTTCCTTTTGTCCACTCCTTTCTAACATATTCCACTCACTCACAACACAGAACTGGATAAAGCATATAAATAGATTGCTGGATTAAGGAACTGTTGTTATCTGATCTGTACTGTGACAGTATAGTATCTTGGTTTATGCACCAGCTTAGTATGCCAGTATAATTTCGTAGAAATTGGCATAGTAGACAGTCATACGATAACATTTTAATTCTAATTATATTCTCCCAGAAGAAATGTATTGCTTCATTTTTTTAATATTGCTTTATAAATTAATAACTGTATTATTTCAGCAATTGATGACTACAAAGCGAAACACATCCCAAGCACAGGCATAAATATGCGAAAATTATAATAATTGATCTTTAAATACAGCTCCCATGGCAAGAAATAACAGTATAAGATGCAGTAGTTGCTCTAACAAATCCTTGGAAGAGTATGTTCTGGCCTGCCATAAAGCTAAAGTTTCTCCATGTATGTTGCATTACTATTCATTTAGTAGGGAGGATAACACCTCAAGAGACTGCCCTAGTGGGAAAACAAGATACAGCCAAAGAGATATGCTGGGAGAATAGTTAAATCCAAAGATGTAGGACAACTTATAGAATTTATTCTGAAAAATGATAACTTTAATTTTAAGAAAAATATCATGTTCAGACTATGGTCACTGTAATGGGCACCACAGTCTAAAGAATGCTAAAATTTCAGGCGCATGCACTCAACCACATACACACACACACACACACACACACACACACACACACACACACACACACACACACACACACACATGCTTATGTATGTACATGCTCACACACACACACACACACACACACACACACACACACACATGCTTATGTATGCACATGCTCACGCACACACACACACACGCACACATGCTTATGTATGCACATGCTCACACACACACACATGCGCGCTTATGTATGCACATGATCACACACACGCACACAGACACACACACACACACACACACACACACACACACACACACACACACACACACACACACACACACACACACACACACCACTCTGTGTGCTTGGTCTGTGCACTTCCTTTCCACATCTGTATTTTCAAGTGCCTTTTATTAGCTAGTAAGGAAAAACTTACATACTTTTCTTTTTAGGCAGAAAGTGAATATTTAAGCACTATAACCAGAATTGTGGCATAGAGGGATAAAACCCTAACAATGGCCCAGGCAACCTGAGTTCAGTTAGCACCTTGGTTGTCTGAGGCACTGTCGGGGGAGGGGGAATGTGCATGCCTTTCCTGGGGAGGAGGGGTTTCACTGTGGTGTTCTTGCCATATGATCCCTGGTGGAGTCCACGAATGTAGAGGGAACATCATTCAAACAGACGAAGGGAGTGAACATTGACTGCGCTTTTACTGAATTGATTGCTGTCATTGTTTTTGAGTTGGATGATATGTCAGTACATCTCCATTGCACACCTACCTTTCTTAAATTATGTAAGAATGCAGAAGGGAAGCTAAGGCATAATAATAATAATAATAATAATAATAATAATAATAATAATAATAATAATAAATCCCATCCTCATGGATGAAAGCACCATTCCTGGCATTCAACCCATGTCCTCAGAAGAAATGAAGAATGGACAGATTCAGCACTGGACCCTCTCCCTCCTCCAAATTAATTAAATAAATAAATAAATAATAATACAAAAAATGGATGTTTAAGCACAGTGTCAAGTATCAGAAACTTAATAACTCCTGGTGAAGAGCTCCTGTTAGCCCAGAAGCTAGAATAAATGCAAAACCTATGTTTGTCCAAAAAAACACATTATATCACCTCACTATTCCATTGTCTTTGTGTATTTTTTTTGGTTCAGAAAATGGTAATTATTAACACTATCTAGTACATAAAAATAAAATAAAACAAAGTATGCATATTGTGTAGTAATAAATAAGCATGAACAAATTTGTAGTATATGGGCATTTTATCAGTGGTATTCTCTCACCGGTGAGGAATCCTAACTGTATGGAAACTAATAACAATAGACTGAATTATCAGAACACTTTCTAATTTGTAGACAGTGTTTCTTATCTAGAATAAAAATTTGTTTTATTTATTTAAAATTGTTAACTGGGTAAGTAGAGTTGTCCATGGATCCTTTAAGCTCCAAACTGAGCCAATTTTGCAGTGATGTTTTGCAAAGATTTTGAATATGCAGTTAAGTTTACATATAAAAATAATGGTTATGTTACAGTTTAAAGATATTTATATAAGTCACTGTATAGTTAAACATAGCAAATTATCTTAATCACAATAAGGAGGTATTCACATTTATTAGCAAAAATATGCAGCACATTTTATGGCATAAAATAGGAAAACACATCTAGATCATTTTCAGAGCAATTGTGTGGTAAGAGACAAAAGGCCAAAAGGCAGAGCCAAGAGGTGGGGTATGCAAATAACAGTATAATGAGAAGCACATGAAGAAGAGAAGTCTAATGAGTGCACAATCCTGTGAATCAGGATGAGGAAGGCAAGTTGTGAATCAAATTTATCATTAACAAAGTAGAGCAGAAGCTTGCATCTCCAAAAGAATTATGGCACTCCAAAGAAAATGTTGGAAGCAGCATTTTCATATGTTATGCAGTATTTGCTTATATTATGTGATTGCCTCTCTACCTTGTGATCTGACCACATGCATATAAAAAAAATACAGATAGAAGAGCACCTCAGAGGTCCATGAATAGTTGTGGATAGACCGAAACATTATATATGCATTAGAAGACATGTATGGCACACAACCTGGAACTGAAGCAATATGTAGACTCTTATGTCCACTGATGCCAGGAAATGTGCAGCACTTGACAAAGTGGGGATACCCTAGGTATTCAGTCTGTAAAATACCAAAGACATTCTTCAGTACTGTTTCGACATGTGAATGAACATATCTGCTTCACCAAGACACTTTGGGAGGCAATATGCATGGCTTCTGTGATATTGTCCATCTCTCTTAAGTAATGGGAGTGATAGATTTGACTCATGTGGCAATAAAGGGCCTACCTAGTGTGAATACACAGCAATATGTCAGCAGTAAGGACTACCATTCCATCAGCTGTGAGGTAGGATTAATAACCACTGTGCTGGCACAAAGTTTGCCACCTTTTTGAATGCCCACAGAGGAACTTTTTTACAGAAATGTAACATTCTGCACTATAAGCCATGCCCCACAACCAGTGCAATGGATTGTGCTTTCCTTTTTGCCCAGTATGCTATTGTCTATCTCTCTGAAGAGCTGAAAGTGTCCTTGGACAGCAGTACATCAACAGCAATGGCTACCATTCCATCAACTGTCAGGTAGTGTGTAATACTTAGGGATTAATAATCACTCTGTTGGCACTAGGGTTACCATCTTTTCAAGTGCTTAATGTGGGACCTTTTATGAAATTGTGAGATTTTGCAGTACAAACTATACCCCACAACCAGTGCAAATGACTGTGCTTCCCTTTCTGCTCAAATAAAAGCTCAGTCTTATACAATTTGAATTGTTTCTATTGCTTCTTATAATGATAAGGTGTTCCAGATTGAAAACAACTGTTATATGCAATTTTTTTCAAACATTAGGAAATACATGTTGTCCTAAAATCTCAGAGAACATTTAACATTTTTCTGGGTATATATATATATATATATATATATATATATATATATATATATATATATATATATATTTTTTTTTTTTTTTTGCAAGACACAACTGCCCAACTAGGATTGTCTTATGCAAAGAGGGAAAGGAGGCAACTATAGTTGGCACAGCACCTGACAGTGCCCATAAAAAGCTTCCTTTTCAGTCTCAACAAAATGTTGAGATCCCTCATCAAAATTTCTGCAGACACTAAAAACAACCACAGAGCCTTCTACAGTTATATCAAGAATCTCCACGGCAATACCCAGGTTTGCTCTGAGTTACTGCACAATGGTACCTCCTATACTGATCCAACAGATATTGCCAACATACTGGCTGACAGATTCAGTGCTAACTTTACCCCACTCTCCCCCCTAAAGAGCCAATCACAATACCGGAGGAATGCCAGGCACCCAGCATTACTGCAGCACAGGTTAAAGTTGCATTGCCCAAAGCCAAGAATACAGCTTCCATGGGACCCAACAATATCCCTGGATGTGTTCTACATGAACTACAAAGTGAAATGGCACCACATCTGTGTGCCCTGTTCAATCAAAGCCTCACCTCAGGCTTTGTCCCTACCAAATAGCACACTGCCACAGTCATCCCTCTCCATAAAGGGGGAGCAACTACAGACCCTGGGAATTATCACCCCTTTAGCCTGATGAGTCTGATATGTAAGGCTATGAAGCACATCATCATGGACCTAATTAACAAGGATATAGAGAATTTCCAAACTCTAGTTCCCACACAATTTGGTTTTGTGAAATGTAGATCATGCCTGCTCCACCTGATTGACTTCTTTGAGTCAGTCGCCAGAGCTGTGGATGAGGGCAAGGCAGTTCATACAGCATACCTCGATCTGGCCAAGGCCTTTGGTACTATTTCCCACTCCGGAATTATTGATAAACTCAGCAAACTATGCATCAACTCCTATATCACTAGGTGGGTTGCAAATTGGCTCACAGTTAGAACTCACAGTGTGAAAGTAGTGGTCACCAAGTCAGACTGCCGACCAGTCACGATTGGATTCCCACAGAGATTGGTCCTGGGTCCTCTCCTGTTTGGCATCTATTTCTCAGAAGTCCAGGCCAACATGGAAGGACTCTGGCAGATCACGTTCACAGATGACTGCAAGCTGGGAGCAATTATTAACTCCCCAAGTGATGTAGACATCCTACAGGAAGGCCTCACTGAGGCCAATGACTGGTGTCGAAACCATGGCCTTAAGCTTAATGCCAAAAATGTGTCATCATCTCCTTTGGGAAAAACTCAGTTCCCACTAATTACTGAAATGATGGGGGCCCACTGAACACTAAAGGTGTTATTAGAGATCTGGGGACACAGTTTGACAACAACCTCTCCTTCGACCACCACATTACTACTGTAGTCAGAAAGTCCTTCTATGTAGCACATCGCATTACCAAGGGATTTGCATCCAGTAAGAAAGAGGTCATCATCTCTCTCTACACTTCCCTCATTAGGCCAATCATTGAGTATAATGCCCCATTTGGCATGTACCTCACTAGACACATGCAACAGCTGGAATGGCCACAAAAGTACCTCATGGAAAGGATCCTAGGCCTTAAACACATGTCCTACACAGACAGACTCAGAAAACTCCAGGTATTCTCTGTCTCATATCATCTACTAAGAGGCAATCTCTACTTGACTTATAAATCCATGTCTGACCCAGCTCTGTTAGAAATGCTACATCTAAAGAAATCACAATCTCTCCATGCCACACGCTCCAGAGACCTCAACCTCATTAGCACAATCAACAGAACATGCTGGAGGGACATGTTCATAACCCAGAGACTGCCCATGCTCTGGAATAGACTTTCCATACATGTCAAGCAGAGCACCTCACTGGCCATCTTTGAGAGAAATCTTGATTAGTGGATGGGAAATAGAAAGTTCACCCCTGGGATCACTCCAGTGGCTCTACCTGATAGAGGCACTGGGAACTAACGTCGGGCAGCATGATTCCAGGACACTTCTATGGGCTAGGCTTATAAAGGCTCCAGGGCCATTAGCCTAGTACACACCTATGAACCTATGATTCCAATATATGGCATAGATGTCTTCCTGTTTAGACAAATTCTACAAGGTTGCACAGTGGGTAAGTGCATGCAGACTGGTGCACCTGCATAGTTATATAACAGGTACACAGTAATAATCTGCCAATCTCTCCCCCTCTTCCCAATGTTTTCTAGGTAGTGCAGGTTACTCCTGTAGTCCTGGTTGAAAACACTCAAACATTAGCACAGCATTGTCCACACTTGGACTAGAAATGTGGTTGAACATGTGTTTGGTCTGATGAAATCATGGTTCTACTGTATGGACATACCTGTGAGACATTCCTGTATGTACCAATTATAGCAACCTAAATATTTATAACATGTTACATGCTCCCAACATGCAGGCTAGGCTAACATACTAAGGACCCTCCAAATGTTTAGCAGCAGCAGCAGGTCTAAGTGTGACCTCCCCTGCATACACCAGTAATGACTTAGATTTCAGCAGACTACCAGTTTCATCCATACTACACCTCTTCAGAAAGCATCATGCACAGTGTAAAGCAGTGATGCCTAGCCCACTTTTACAGTTTTATACAGAACAAAATGGAGGCATGCAGTGTGTGCTGGGTAGTGCATGGTCAAGACAAACTGTATATCATATATCTTCACATACACCACACAAATAGGGGAGTTCCAAGGGTCACAGCCATTGTCAACATTTGCAAATGTGATGGAGGCATAGGGACTCATGGCAGTCTACACTATCAGGAATGGGAAAACCACAGGTTATTGTGGGATGGAGATAGGTTTCATTTGAGGGGATGTATTTAAGTCAACTGTGACCTCCTCAACTATGAACTCCTCTGTGGTAGTGGTGGAGTGGCAGTACATGACTATGTGGAATGGGACAACTGTAATGGAGAGCTGTGGGAGAGGGACTGTGGGACACTGAAGCATAAGCCCAGTGTTGTCAAGGCTGTACAAGGTGTGACACAAAGGAAATACTGCCAGCCCAGTTAGCTGGAATTTTATAAATAGTTATATGTCATTTGTGAATACCAGCATGATGCAACTGCATGTGTTACCAAATGTATTGAACTATTTGTTATGTGTATATTAAACTACTGGTATAGAAGTGTGTGTTGAACAGGGCTTGTACAATGCTGAGCTTCAAGGAATGGCTTCAAGCCATTGTCGATAGCCTCTCTCACAGATTGTTTTTCTCCAGTAGGATTCTCCTCTCTTTGTCTCTACCAGCTCTGTTCGCCCTGCGGGCTCACTCTGCTCCCCTACCCTGCCCCCAAATCCCACACGCCCCAGTACTCCTACATTTATTCTTGTCAGTAGTCTCCTCCCCTCCTCTACCCCTCCAATCACAGTCCTCCTCTCTCTGCCCCTCCTCTTCTCACCCACCCCTCAATTAATAGCCACTCCCCTTATACAATTAACTATACTCTACTCCTTTCCCCTTCTTCATTCTATACCGTCTACCTCCCCTTCATTATAGCTCCCTCTCTACTCCATCTTATATCTTTTACCATCTTACTATAAACTCCTCTTTACTACTTACCCTTCTCATCCCCAGTAACACCTTGTTAACTTTAATTCTACTATACCATACTACCTCCTATTCCTCCACTCCTCTTCTCCCTTCTCTCATATCCCACTGCATCTCTCCCAGCCCCCATCTCACCCTCACAATACCTCACTTCCACATCATCTCAGCCTCATTAGTCCAGCCCAATCACCTCTACTACAAACCAAAGATCTTACCCACCTTAGCAAAACACAACTTCCCTAAACCTCTTTCATATCATCCCCAACACTCAAAAGGAAAACTTAACCACTTACTACCTTCTTTCTTCATCCACCTGCTTCTAGCGGGTGATATACACCCTAACCCTGGACCTAGTTCCACCAGCAACCCTATCCCTCCAAATACTACCACAACTACCAGCCTCAAAAGCCTTAAATTAGTTACTCTGAATGCCCAAAGTTTACGAAACAAAGTAACTAACTTCCATGCCTGGCTTAACCAGAACCAACCTGACATAGTAGCCATCTCCGAGACTTGGTTAAAACGATACATCTCTGACTCAGAAATTCTACCCCCTGGTTACCAAACCATTAGATATGACCGCTTGAATAGAAGAGGAGGCGGAGTAGCCTTGGTAATCTCTAATATACTCCCCATTATTCCTTACCCAAATCCCATTCCTCAGTTTAACAATGCAGAACTTGTAATAAGTGTGCTACAAATGAATAATCATAAAAGTATCTGCATCATATCCTTCTATATTCCCCCAGGTAACAACACTACTACTTTAGAAGAAATCCTCCAATGGGCTTCAACTAATATCCACCTAGAGACCTACATTCTAGGTGACATTAACCTAGACTGGAATACAGTTAACAACCAAAATCCTGCCATATCTGTCAATCTTTTCAACTTCACCCAATTTACTAACTCTGTCACCAGACTCAACAAAACCAATCCTCCAGGATCCACTCCAGACTGGATCCTAACTACCCACCCTAACAACATATTAGACTCAGGCATCCTTCCTGATTCTATTAGTGACCACCTGCCTGCCTTTATCCTCTGAGCAACCCATTCCTCCCCTTACCAGCACCAGTATATACATACTCATAACCTTACAAACTTCAACCCTACAACCTTCTCTGACACCCTCAAACAAACTAACTGGAACACTCTAAAAACATTCCCTCTAGATAACGCAGTTGATTACTTCAATTCCACCTTCCTAAATGTACTTAATACCCAAGCCCCTCCACAATCTATTAGAGTCAAACCCAACCCCGCACGATGGCTAACCAAGGAAACCAAAAAACATATGCAACAACGAGATAAATGCTGGAAATTTTCTCAGCACAATAAACATCCTGAAACCCTCCTTAAATATAAGCAACTGCGCAACCTCACCAAAAGACACATAATCAGGGATAAACACTCCCACTATGAAACTCCAGACCAACCACTCCAAAAACCCCAAACAATTCTTGAACTCCATCAACTCACTCCTTCACCCAGGCACTAAAAACAACCCCTGCCCTGATACTACTAAGACTGATAAAACAACAGCTGTTCAAAATTCAGTACACAAAAAGCAAACGACAGTTGAATAAAAAAGATCTTTATAAAAAAAAAGACCTTTATAAAGTTTAACATTGAATATTCCAATACTTGCATAAATTTCCTAGATGTTAATTTGACATTACAGGATAATATTATCAATACATCTATATATAAGAAAGAGGTATCTTCTGATAGATATTTGCATGCATCTAGTATGCATGCACCGCACGTGTTTCAAGGCATAGTAAAAGCACAATTTATGCGTGTTAGTAGGATGAATACTGTTGAGACAGTTTTTTTTTAAACAGATGAATGAGGTATACAATGAGTTCAGTGATAGTGGATACTCCCAAGCACTATTAAATAGTGTAAGAAAGGATGTAGAAAGTAATAGGCACACCATGTATAAACCTATTTTAATATGGATATTGAAGTTAACCCACAGATTTGTTCACCTGGAGATAAGAAGTTAAGGTTTATTACTTCATATAATACAAAGTCCCATATTGTTAAGAGCGTAATAAATAAATATTGGAGAGTGCTTTTGGCACAAGAGGATATTGGGGCATTAGTTGGCAGTAGGCCGTTTTTTACATATAGAAACAAAAAATCTTTAAAAAGTTTATTGTGTTATAAAGATTTTGTCACTAATACTGAAAATCAGTTTAAGGGGACCAACAGAGGCACGTTTTGTTGCTACAACTGAAGTTGTTGCAGTGATATAGTATCCTTCCCTAATATTAACTTGAATTCCAATAATGTTTTTGAACATCCAAAAACAAAAAGGTCATTTGTTTTTCATGGTATGGCAACATGTGTATCCAGTAATGTGGTTTATCTAGCAACGTGTGTTGCATGCCCCTCCTTCTATGTTGGGAAAACAACAAGGAAGCTCAAAGAGCGTATTATAAAACATAAGTCAGAAATTAGGAGGGGAAGTGGAAATAATGCCCTTTATAAGCATACTAGAGATCATGGATCAGACCATAAGTTTAAATTTAGGGTTATAGATGTAGTAAGTAAACCCCTTAGAGGTGGAGATTAAAGTAATTTGTTGGATATAAGGGAATATGAATGGATTATACGTTTGTCAGCTGATGTGTATCCAGGTTTGAATACAGCTGTCTCTTTGAAACCTATATTAGTCAATATACAACATACTAAGTTAAAATAATAATGTGTATATATACATATATTTTTCATATATTTTTATGTATACAGTTTTTTTACTGTATGAGATTTTTATATTGTTATAAGTAAGGTAATAATGTATATAAAATGATTTTTTATTTTTTATTTGTAAGGTTTGGTCATGTGATCTTGGCTGCAAGTCATATGATGTCTTTTGGGTGTGTATTTAAATGGATGTATTAATGAACCTTATGTTAATCATTGAGAAAGAGTGTTTTTTCCCGACTACTAAGACTGATCCAGAAATTGCCTCTCTTTTCAACTCCTTCTTTATTAACTCTATTGCTGAACTAACTAAATCCTTCCCAAATACCCCACCCATATAAGCTAGTCATTCTACCACAGCCTCTAAATTCAACATCCCCACCTTTGAACTTAATCCAATTACAACCTCCTACATAAAAAACTCCTCAGCAAGCTAAAACCATGCTCCAATACCCCAGATAACATTCCCACTAAGTTCTTAAAAATTGCTGCAGATGGCATCACCCGCCCCATTAGCATCTTAATAAAAAAATCCATACAAGAATATTATGTCTCCAAGCTCTGGTGTGCTGCTTTTGTACATCCTCTCCACAAAGGCGGTAAAAATAACAATAACTCTAACTTTCGCCCCATAGCCATCCTCTACCCAATATCAAAAATATTGGAAAAATGCGTTCACACCCAACTAATGCCCTTCCTAACCATAAACCATCTAATCTCTCAAACCCAACATGGTTTCCGCCCTGGCCATAGTACTATTACTGCTCTTCTCTCATTCTTAAATATAGTCAACCATGCCCGTGACTCCAGAAATACCATTTCTACAGTTCTATTAGACCTCTCCAAGGCTTTCAACACTATCTCCCATACCCATCTTCTCAGTCATCTTGCTAATTTTAACCTTTCTCACAATTCCCTGTCCTGGTTTTCAAGTTATCTATCTGATAGATCTCAAGCTGTAAAATGGAAGAAATGCACCTCAGATTTCCTTCCCACCGCTACTGGAGTTCCCCAAGTATCTATTCTTGGCCCAATGTTGTTTAACATCTTTGTCCATGACTTCCACTCGGCCATCCCAAATACTAAAATAGTACAATATGCTGACGACTCCACTTTAATCTGCAGTGCCACCAACTTCCCAGAATTTCAATCATACACACAAACCACCTTCTCTGCCACTTAGGACTGGATGTTGCAAAACCATCTATCTCTAAATGATAATAAATCTAAAATACTACTCTTCACTCCCTCAAAATCCTGCCCACTTGATAAAAATTCTTTCCATATCAGAAGCCACAGCAATTCTACTATAGAAATTGTTCCCTATGCTAAACTTCTTGGGGTCACCAGAGATGAACACCTAAAATTCGACACACATATTCAACTAAACATCAAGAAAACTCATCAAAACTCGACCTACTATATAGAAACATCCACTATCTCACTCCTTCTACTAGACAAACCCTTGCCACTACCTACCTTCGCCCCCCTCTACTGTATGGTGCACCTATACTAACTAACGTATCTGCCTCCATCTCTTCCAAAATGGAAAACTGTTACAATAAAATCTCCATGTTTTCCATAAAAGCCAAACACTCCTCCCACCATTGCTCTGTCCTCCACTTACTTAACTGGCTAGAACTTCCCAACCATCTTGACTACCTCCAACTTACTACTGTCCATAGGTTATCCTTTAACTGTACCATATGCCCTGCTCTTTCCAACATCCTACAACCTTACACCCCTAACAGGCCACTTAGATCTTCCCACCTAAACCTTCTCACAGTCTACAAACCAATCCGCCCTGCTGGACTGCACCTCCTGTCCTTCTCCCTAGCTAAAAAATGGAACTCTCTCCCTCCTTCTCTGCGAACTATTGAAAACACTGACAACTTCAAATCACATCTCCGTTCCTACCTTTTCTCTAACTGGAATTGCAATTGCACTTTACCCACCTAGCCTTCTTCTCCCCTCATTTTAAATCATTTTTTCCCTACTTCCCCTTTGCCTACTACTTAACTCCTCTAGAGATAACTCACTCTTCAGGATTATCTCATGTACATTTTGTATATATTGTATCTGGTTTTCTCTCCCTGTTCTCCTCTCCCTATCATTTGTAACTGTTCTGCCACCCAAACAAGACACATTTTCTATACAACCATTGGAATTTTTTTCCTTTCAACATATGACTTATATGCTAAATTATCAATGTACCAGTTCATGACTCTGTTTTAAAATGTATCTGCACCCTCAGTATAGTTACTATAACTTACTTATCTTATGTATCTGCATCTTGAGGGGTACTTTATCTGAATACTTAATGTTTACTATGTAATGTGTAGCTTTCCCCATGTACCAGTTCATGTCTGAATTTTGAATGGTAACTTTAATCCACAAATTCAATGTCTACTATGTAATATGGAGCCTTACCAATCTACCTGTTTATGTCTCTGATTTTATAATATATCTACACCCTCCATAATAACTGTATTTTGCTTATCTTATGCATCTGTACCATGAATTGTAACTTAATCTGAATATCTAATGTTTTACTATGTAATGTTAGAGCTTTTCTCCCTGGGCCTCCACTGAAAATGGACTCTTGAGCCCAGTAGACCCCCACCGTCACCAATCTGAAATAAATGAATAAATAAATAAATAAATAAATGTTCTTTTACTCATAAGCCCTTATTAAGAGTAAAGTCAAGGAGACATTCAAAAATCTCAGCCACGACAGCCACTGGTGACTGACAGATGGGTGACTGACAATGTTCCCTGTTAAGCAGACTTTCTCCATATATTCATGGTGGAAATGCTATGGTTATTAAGACCTGAGATCTTTTTGGTAAAGAGACATTGAGTTGGTTTAACTGCTTAATGAAGTGCATTAAATCGGTGCATTATATACAATGACAAGCCTAATAAAGGGTGAATAAAGTGGGATCATATCTTCTTTGGACCTTGAGGAGATACTATAAACAGATGTAGTAGTCAGAGAAAAAAATATCCTCAACATACATACCCAAGTCCCTGATGACCTTGTCAAATTTAAGTGGAATGTTATCGGGATGGTAAGCAGCAGTGATGCTAAATTTACCAAGGGAAACTATATTGCATTTCTTGGTTATGAGGGCACATGATTAACACCAAGAACTGTAGCATAGTTTCCTTTAATAGATTTCGCATCTTACCATATATATAAAATTTCATGTACCAAGCTTCATGGTATGCAGTTACAGACCTCTATATCTGTAGAACAAAATGGACGCCTACCTGTCTTGGAAGTCCACAATGTTTGAATGCCTGATGAACCTATTATGAGTAACAGCAGAGATGGTTACAGGATGCAATATAGCATGGATACACAGGCAATATGCTGGCTGTCTGTTTACCTGACTGGACTCCATAAGAGATATAAGTTATCTGCTACTGCCAAACCCAATGTCAATATCCCCAGGAATGATGTCTGTTCATCAATGTCACCAATCAGAAATGTCAGAAAATATTCTTTTTCAATGAAGGTTGAGCTGGATGAGGTATCCAAGTGCTGTCACTGTATGTTCCTTTGATATGTTGTGTGTCTTCATTGTGGCACTTTGTACCATGTCATTTACAAGCTAGTGACACTGGTGTATGGTGCAGATCATCAGATGCACTGCATTGACATCATGCCCCACTGATTGCCACTTGAACATATCAAGAATAATGGATATCCTTACTGTCAAGCAGCTGTTGACCATGTGCCTTTAAGGCTTGTAATAAAATGTCATTTACTGCAGGGCTGCACTATTCCATTCTCTGCCGTCCATTCCTTTGGAGCAAATTCATATACTTTGGGGGGAACAAGACATCATAGATTGGATAGGCAAGTGTGGCTGTACCATTGCAGCTGTATCAGAATGACAGTTGGCTGACACATTTGCACATTCCTGAATATCCAGAAGGCCACAGCGTGCAGGCCTCCAATGTTTTGCATATTGCCTAGGCTTGTATTGATGTGGACTGGATAAATGTCTAGAGACAGTGGGCTGCTATTCTCCTGCTAGGTGCATATATGAAGAGGTACATGAGTGCACAGTGCTACAAATGGTGTTATAGGGGTAAGCACTGCCAGGATATTAGTTGTATTTTTAGCTGCTCTGTGTTAGTGAGTTACCATCTGTTTCTAGGAGTGTATGTGAACATATGCATGAGTTCAACAGGGTACAGATACAGCCACTGTTGTAGCATATGTGCACTTGCCCCATAAGTTTATCCAATGCTGGTCAGTTACTGGCATCGTCCAAAGGGTGTTAGGCACTTATGTCTGACACTTCACCCACATATCCCTTATCATACTAATGCAGAACTATGTCTAACTCTTGTGGGCTATGTTTTATCCCTTTGCTGCTTCTGAGCTGTCTGCATGTGAGTCAATCTGCTTTAATATGTCTGCTACTCAGTTTTCTTTGATGCACCTGAAAACATCACCAGCAAGTACTTGTTTGCACTTTATTTATGTTAACAAGGCTAGATTCTGAATGCAAGATGGCCGCTGTCCTGTAAGGAGTGCTGAGACTCAAGAGAGCACCACCTAAAAACTTCTCTGCTTATTTTACCTGTAAGACTTAGCAATCTTCTTATCAAAAATACAGGTTAATTATCCTTATACTTCATTTCAAATACCGGAAAGGAAAAAAAATCTGAAACTCTTACCATTGGGGCTGGATTTGTGCTGATTGTCTGAGTATCTGGTGAACACATGTGATTCCGGTGCAGTGTGAGGCTAGGCCAAAGAACCTGAAAACAAATCCAAAAAGAGTTCTGCTAATTCTCTGCTTGCTTCTCTCATCAATCAACAATCAGAATGCCACTATTATCAGAGGAAATGGAAAGCCAAGTTACAAAAACTAAATTTACAGCTATTAACTCTCCAGAGAAAGACTCTGCATCCACTTCTAAAAGAGCCAGATTCCAGAAGACCTGGGATACTAATAAAAATGCTAATATTTCTAAAGGTAAAACAGAAAGCTCTAACCTGGATGACCTAAAAGCTGCTCTTCAACCATTGCAGGATGCGATACAAAATCTAACTGACCAGACAAAGGCTATCGGATCATCTACAGACAAGATTTTAACCAGGCTGGATAAGATGGAATCCAAAATAATGGACCAGGACATTAAAATAGATAACTTGCAGGATGAAATGAACTCAAATAAAAAATCAATTCAGGATCTAAATACAAAAATACTAGATCTCAAGCTAGCTCCAGAAGAAACAATCTAATCATAAGAGGTATCCACGAAACCGTCGAGCATAACAAACTACCAGAGGTGCTAACATCCATATTTAAAATCTTACTAGATGATGAGCAGGAGGTTAAGCAGATCACAATAGAAAGAGCACACAGGGCATTAAGAGCCCCCTCGATGGCTACCAACCCTAGAATTGTTTATGCTAAAATCCTGAACTTCTACCATGTGCACAAGCTGTTAGCTGCAGCTAAACTCAAAAAACAATAACGTGGCAAGGAATGAAAATTTCCTTATCTCAGGACTTACCACAACAAATCAAGTTAGTAAGACAGCAATTAGCCCCATTCTGTGCTTATCTCATTAACAAAAACATTAGGTTCCAAATGAAGTACCCAATTCCCTAACTTTTTCATTCCAAGATCAGAAGTACATCATTGGCAACAAAGAAGACGCTGCAATCCTTTTCACCAAACTTTTCAAAACCAACCCCGGTAACGAAAGGAAATAACCCGACTTCATCAACTGTTCGCTGTTAATATAATAAAATACTGAATTAGCTGCAATAAAATGCCGTCTATCTAAGTCCGTCTAGTCCCAGAAGAATTCTCTTACCTTAAAAGTGCATTTCGCCTTGGAAGTGTCAGTTCGAGGATGGGCCTGGCCATTTCGAATTTGCCTCCGGTGTTTAGTTCCCTGGCCCTCGCTTCTCGTGGTCTCCAGAAGCCTTAAACTGTAAACGTTACCTCGTGGACATGAAGATGCATCCTTACAACCTTCAACTACAAGTCCCAGAAGGTGTACGAACCTAGCGTGACCTCAGCGTGCCTCCTTACATCCCAGAGTGCAAAGCGACCTTAAAGCCACAGAATGGACCTACAGTACCTTCGTATGGCTGGATTATCTTTCTCGCATATCCCGGGTTGCATTTACTCAACCGAAAGGAAACCTACCTCAAGGATGCCCGACCGGTATTTACGGTGCCGGAATATGGAAGTGGTGTAATCTGAAAGGTACTGTCAACCGCATGTTTAAAAGAGGGAAAAAAAAGAAAAAAAAATCTCAGTTAATCAACAGTTTAGTTATAGCTAGAGAGTTGAAACTACAGAGTAAATAACCACTCCTAGCTTGCTTTATGGATCCCTGTACTATCTATCTGAGTGACGTCCGTGTACTTTGACTGGGCATGGCTGCGAATTATTTTAACTGTATTTACAGATGCACATGCTTGCTTATAAGTTGGAACTGTTTCATGTTTTGTAAACTCAAGAATTAAGATTCTGTGTCATTTAGCTTCCCTTTTTGATCGTTTCTGCTGCTCTGTGTGCATTATATTTTATTTTACACTGCTTTAAATAATGTTATTTTAAGGAGTTTCCACACTGAAATATTACTGGAGCAATATTTATAGCTACTGGGAATTGTTCCTTTTTGCCTAGTTAACCAAATGATTTCATATCATAAGCAGTATGGTGCAAGACAGAAAAAGACTAAAATGAAAACATCTGCACTCTGCAGCCATGTTAGTGCAGCTGATACTAAGAATATACCTAAATGTAATAGGTGAGAGAGTGCAACTCTGCTGAAGTGACAAGTCATAATGAAGTGATGGTTAAAAGCTCATACAGTAAGGAACCAGAAAGCTGTGCGCTCCTTAACTCCTTTTCATTGACAGATGAGCAAGACTGATACACAAACATTATTGCCTCATAGTCCATGGATGAGGAACATCTGGAATTTGCATCCCATTTATAATGTGGGATCCAGTCTTGTGGTGTCTGTCATTGTGAAATACTCACTGAGGCTATTGTGAGCTATGTGAAGTGGGTTTGGATGTAGCACAGTGCTTGTCCACACCATGCTATGTCAGTACCTTGCTGCAAGTGGGTTCTATTTATTGTTCCCACTTATAAGTATTGTCATTTGGTTGAGTACATCAGTTGTGGTGACTGGCCGTATATACATTGTGTAGGTATAAGATTAGTCTGTGATCACAAACCTAGAATATATGGCACACATAGTACTATATGCAAGCATTTGGTACTTTATGAATTATAAGGGAGCCTACTGAAGATATTTGTATATCTTCTCTGTATTTGTAGTGGACACTGTTGACAATCTCTATGCAGCCAATACAATATGGTTAACAGACGCATGTGTTCATTAAACAGGCAATGCTCCTGGTACTGGTTATATGGTTAACAGACGCATGTGTTCATTAAACAGGCAATGCTCCTGGTACTGGTTGCTCAGTTGTATCTTCCAATGAGAAAAGAAACTGTATTTTATTTTTTTTTATTTTATTTTTAAAGGCTGTCTTCTCACTCCCATTTGGAATACTGCACATGCACAGTCTAAGAACTTCCAAGAAACAGCTAGGAAAAAAAAAAAAAAGGGATACTACCACACTCTACAATAGCTCACCTGTAATTATTTTTATAATCCATTCTGAGCTCTGCACTTTGCCTTCCGTTATTCAGATAAAATGTGTATGCATTTTTTTTTTTTTCTCTCAGTCTGAACTCTGCTCAAATAGGAACCTTCAAGGGCTTAATGTTAACTACAAGCTGATGTGTAGGTTGTTCAAGAGAGGTCTGCTGGGAGAAAACCCGTACTATACATGGAGTCTGCAGTTTTTTTTTTTTTTTCAAAGTAAACGCTTCGGACCCCCGGGACACTCAGTTAAGAGCATCGAGGGAGCGCCGAGAGGCAGGGGCTGGGACAGGCGGTAGCTCACCTCGCGGCGGACCGCCAGCCCGATCCCAAGATCCAACTACGAGCTTTTTAACTGCAGCAACTTTAATATACGCTATTGGAGCTGGAATTACCGCGGCTGCTGGCACCAGACTTGCCCTCCAATAGATCCTCGTTAAAGGATTTAAAGTGTACTCATTCCAATTACAGGGCCTCGAAAGAGTCCTGTATTGTTATTTTTCGTCACTACCTCCCCGAGTCGAAGTGGGTAATTTGCACGCCTGCTGCCTTCCTTGGATGTGGTAGCAGTTTCTCAGGTTCCCTCTCTGGAATCGAACCCTGATTCCCCGTTACCCGTGGTCACCATGGTAGGCACAGATAGTACCATCGAAAGTTGATAGGGCAGACATTCGAATGTCGCGTCGCCGCCACGAGGGCACGCGATCGGCCCGAGTTTATCTAGAGTCACCAAAGCTGCCGGGCCGAGACCCGGATTGGTTTTGGTCTGATAAATGCACGCATCCCCGGAAGGTCAGCGCTCGTCAGCATGTATTAGCTCTAGAATTACCACAGTTATCCAAGTAACGGTGGAGCGATCAAAGGAACCATAACTGATTTAATGAGCCATTCGCAGTTTCACTGTAGCGTCCGTGTGCACTGAGACTTGCATGGCTTAATCTTTGAGACAAGCATATGCTACTGGCAGGATCAACCAGATAGTTAAGATAGAGAAGTAACGGCTTTCCTGAGGAAACCTGAGGTTTCCTTTTCCTGAGGTTGCTTGCACTTATCAGCATTCACCGATGTAATGATCCACTGCTGTTCTCTCCTAGAGTGTCTTTATTGCTTGGCTAAGATTCTTTATGTACAGTTGCCCTCACTCATCTCTCTCTCCACTCTGGGTATGCCAGCTAGAGAGAGGGTCTGCAATTATCCCATAGAGTAATTCCCTCGGCATTTAGAGGATGCATGCTTTTCAAAAGATTGATGAGCTATCTGGTTCTTGCCTCTGTCAGTGTATGCTTTGCTAAAGGGATCTGTCCTCTCAGGTTCTGTGTTTTGAACACCTATAACATAGGGGATACACTGAGAATGGTTATATTGCTCAGGTGGTCACTTTACATCATGGATACAATTTTTGCATTTTCTGTTTGGGATGAACTTTTTCCTACCTAACAACAAGAGCTTACCTGTTGCTAGAAAGAGACCTAAATACCAATAGATATGAGGTAAATCATTTGTAGTCACTCATTATATATTACGCTAGACTTAACTTTGTATTACTTGACCAATAAACCCTGACTGCTGCTCAAAAGGGAGATGCTACTACTATAGAGAGACATCATCCTTGGTTTAAATGGGTAGTTTTATAACTGGGCATATTTATGAATAGATCCTTTCCATAAATACTTCTAAGCATATTACATACCTAAATACTTCTTAATGGAAATATGTTCATTTCACATTATCTAATACTAAGTTGTAAGGTATAATTGAACAAATTACCTCCTTAATTCTAGAAGGCTTTAGAACATTCTCTACTAATTAGTTTAATGATACAATCTAACTATATATGGATCTTGCAAATATGGACCCCTACAATGTCCTAATAGACCAAAGACCCCAGTTACTAAAACTTCTGTCCGGTTTAACTGAGTAAGGAAGATAAAAGGGAGTCTAGCTTTGCTCTCCAGTATAGCGGATGTCCACATACACTTATAGTTTACCCACACAATTACCTCCACTGACGAGTTGATGACAGCATGTTATTTCACCTCGAAGGAAAAACGACTGAGATCAATTAGAGGACAAATATAGTTGCATACAGTGGTAGGGTTAGATGCAAGTAGTACATATGTCATGAGTAAGAACGGGCTCCCCGAATTGCCCATGCATTTCAATGATGTTCCGGTTTTCATATGGAGTTAGGCTTCACTATCTACGGTCTCACAGCTTGAAAGGTGGGGAATGTAGTGGGCTCCGCACAACACAAGAATAACTACACAGCCTTGAGCAAGGTGCTCTTATAGGACGGAGGCAACACTGGTATCCACCAATAATCCCTGAAATAGGACTAATATTCAAATATCCATGCAAGTTTAAAATTAACTCGGTAGTGCCAATGACCCCTAGATCAGGAGAGGTCATGGGAAGGGAAATAATAGGATACATCCTTTAAGGCTCATTTTTGAGAGTTGATACTTCCTATAACAATCTCCTTTTTGTTGTTCAATTCAGTGATTCGATCAGAGAATCACCCGAAGACTGGGACGAAATTTCCTTGGAATATAAAGATATCTTATGACTACCACTCACAAATAGATATAAAGAAGTTAGATTGAACACTATAGAGATGCATAGGAGCATATATTTTATGTGGACCTTTACCCACAAGACTGATTTGATCAAAAGCGCCTGTCTCATGGGGAAACAAAACTTGAGCCAATACTAACAGGTTTCTGAACATACTAAATAAATCTAGGAAGTCTTGCTGTCATATATAAACAAAAAGTTGTAGTATCTTTTTACATTTTGGTTTTGCTCTCAATGAGTTGGTCAGTAGTATTGCTAGAGACAGTTTAGCTCTCTTGCCTTTGTACAATTGTGCTCAGTAAGCTGGGATACATATTGCTTGTATCATACATGTGTTTTATCCTAGTAGTTGTAAAATGTTATTTGTACTGAATGAAACTTGTTCAAATGTTATATGTATTCCAGTCTCTTCCAGGAAGAAGGAAGAAGTGGTTAGGCACTGGATGAACGCTGGAGGAGTCACCCATCTATTGCTCAATAATAGATTGTTCATGTCTATGCCCTCTGCACCAAACTCTTATATCATAGATAGGATTAACCTCTACTGTTTCCTACAAATGTTAAGATTGGCATGTGGAGGATAGCCTCATGGAATGTTAAAGGTTTACAATCTGATAGCAAAAGAAAATTAATCCTTCATCTGGTATTCAGAACCAATTTAGAATGCATTCTGTTACAAGAAACGCATTTGTTAAAAGAACAGTGGAACACTATAAATAAAAAAAAATGGATTAAGGATATTATAGCAGCGGGGAATAGTACTAATAAAGCAGGAGTAGCTATCATTATTAAAAACTCCTTTTATCACACTATCTTAAAACAAGACTCGGACCCTGAAGGACGATGGTGCTACTTTGTAACTAAAATAGACAACTTGGATAAACCTATCATGGTCTTAAACTTATATGCCCCCTGTACGCTCCAACATAAATTTATAATGAACCTATACAACATCCTTCATAACTTCCCTGGACACTACTTTATAGTAGGGGGAGATTGGAACTCTATCCAGGATCCAATTCTAGACAGATCTAATAACCTAACCTCTTATAATTTACAGGCTTCCACCGCTATTTCGGAATTTAAAAATGACTTTAATCTATTTGACCCCTACCACAGTAACTCTGACAATCTGAATAATGAAGGATATACCTTTTTCTCGCAGTGTCACAAGTCCTGGTCCAGGCTGGACTTCTTTCTAATTTCCGACATATTTCGGAAATTTAAATCCACTGTCCGCATCGAACCGAGATCACTGTCTGATCATTCAAAGATTACTCTAACTATAGATCAATCCCGATCTACCCCCCCAAGTAATCTGTTAAGATGTTGGAAACTTAACCCTAATCTACTAAGTAAGTCTGATATTAAGAAAGAAATCGATACATTATTAGACCAATGTATTCTTGCCATTAAAGACATCAACACTCCGTTTGATATTTCATGGGCTACCACCAAAGTGCTGATCAGAGGGTATTAATTAATAAATCTGCCTATCACAGGAATAATTATATATCTAAAGAGAGGAATATACAGGAAGAATTAAAATCTCTAGAAGCACGAATTCAAAAAAAATACTCATTGGAATTAGAGAGGGAGATTAACCAACTACAGATAAAACTAGTATCCCTTCAAGCTGAAAACCTATCATTCCACGAAATCAAAACCTTGGCTAATTACTCACACTGGGCTCAGCTCCCTTCTAGGTTTTTAGCGAGATTAATTAACCAACATAATAACTTACCCCCCATCTCAAAAATTAAGGTTCATCAAAAATATATCTGTAATACACAAGACATAATAAAAATATTTGAGGAGATGTATGAAGAAGTTTACAACCCCACCCCCAGTATTATTGATGAACATGAACTAAAGCTATTCCTCGACAAACTAACAATACCAAATATAGAAGAACAACATCAATCTTTATTGGCGGCCGAGATCAATCAAAGAGATACTATGTCTGCGATCAATAACCTTAAAAATAATAAAGCACCAGGACCGGATGGCTTCACAGCCGAATTTTATAAATCCTTTAGTCATAAACTAACAACCATTCTATGCCACCTTTTTAACTTCATTATTCAGAAGGATGTTTGCGACCCCCACTTAAATGCATCTAGAACTATTCTAATTCCCAAACCGAATAAAGACAATACCAATCCTAATAACTATAGACCCATCTCTATTATTAATATAGACATTAAGATTTTGGCAGCAATTTTAGCGAATAGATTGAAATCAGTGATTAATAAAATCATCTCTCCGGAACAATCAGGCTTCATAAACCACAGACAAACATTTGACCAGACCCTCACCCTAAATGCTATGTCTTCTTTATCAATGATTAAACATACCCCCATTTACGCCCTCGCTATTGATGCATCCAAAGCATTTGACAGAATAAACAAAAAATTCTTGATCTCTGTTTTACAAAGATTTAAATTCCCAGCACAGTTTATCCACATTCTTAACACTCTTTATAAAAATGCATATACTACGTTACAAATAAACAAGAATACCTCAAAGAGGATAGAGATTAATAATGGGATTAGGCAGGGTTGCCCCTTATCGCCACTTTTATTCAACCTCTATATAGAACCTCTGCTTCTGCTAATTAAGCAGAGAACATTCCATTATATTCCAAGGTTATTCAATACCGAAATACCCCTATCTGCGTACGTGGATGATTTGAATATTTACTATTCCCTTCCCAACTCTGATATTAACAAAATTAATAATACCTTACAAACTTTTTCCAAATTCTCAAATTATAAAGTAAATTTAGATGACACCGATCTTCCCAATTAACATTTACTCGCAACTACCTAGTGAAAGATCCCTGCCTAATATAAAAGTTAACGACCACCTACAATACCTAGGTATATCCTTTAAGACAGATGGAAATATGCAACAACATGAGGGGATATCGAGGTGTTGGAACTTGATACAAAAGGACCTAGAAAGATGGATTCAATTAAAACTGCCGGTTTTCTCGAGAGTAGCCATTATCAAAATGAATATTCTACCGAGACTGCTGTACGTCCTGAATGCTACCAACACTCTGATACATAATAAAAGCTTTAATAATATACACACATCTCTCTCGAAATTTATATGGCACCCGAGACCCATCAGAATAACCTATCAAAAATTAGTTTACCCTAAGGATAAAGGTGGTCTAGGTCTTCCAGATTTTAGACTAATGTACGAAATAATTAGAAGCAGTAGAATAATTAACATCGCCACTTTTAGAGAAGAATTAATGGCCTGGAGTCCATCTTGGGTCAAGCTTTATCACAATTATATCAAATCGCTTTCCATTAATCCCATGGCACTTCCTTTTTTAGATATCACAGCCAAAAGAAAGTATAAAATTCAAAATGACCTATGGTCCCAAATCAAATGTACGCAAAACCTGTTTAAATCCTTAAACCTACATTTACCTTTTCTTCTTTTTCAACCTTTACACCTTAATCCTAACATTAAACTAAACGAGAATATGATTAATTTGAATCCATACCCCCTGATCAAAAATAAAACCGTCCTTGACTTCTTTTCACTAAAGATGGATGATACGTCTTCCATCAGAAACAGACTTAAGCTTCCGCTCAAATACTCCATCATGATTAGGCAATTAAAAGATATTTGTAGTAGATTTTGGGCGGGTATCGACATTCATGAATACCAATTAGAATTATGTAAGGTATTATGGAATCTTCTAACTCGTAAAAAGAAAATGGTTTCTCACGCTTATAAACTAATCTCTGCAATCAGATGCTCGAAAGATGCTATCCATTCTGATTTTTGGTTAAAACAAGACCCCTCGATTTCTTCTGAGTCCATTGCCCAAGCCATTCGAAAATTTTCCAAAGCTATACCCCTGCTAAAGTTCAGATATACCCAACTTATGTTAATAAATAACGCATACTATACCCCAGCTTTACTAAACAAGATGTACAATGAAATCCCTCCCTTTTGCCAATTCTGCCCTACGATGGAGGCAGATATCATGCACATCTTTTGGAGTTGCAAGTGCGCTTACAGGCTTTGGTGTGCCCTCAGAGTCAAACTAGAAATAATGGGCTATGAAAAATCTACGCTCTCTTGGCAATTTGCCCTTCTCCATATACACCCGGAAGGGAAGGACGTTAAGAATATACACTTTCTTATAACTTCTTTTATGCTGATAAAATACTATATCACCTTAAATTGGAGGGACAGATCGACTCTTTCTTGGGAAGGTCTCCAAAAGATTGCTGGGAAGCATATTTCTGCCCACAAATATCTGTGGTATTCCATGAGGCTAAATCCTACACAGAGGGACACTTGGAGAATGGTGTATGAGTTTATACTAACATAAATACTCTGTATTTAAACCTTCTTGTTAGGGACCTCGCATAGATGGGTTTTGTATATAGTTAGTTCTTGTAGAGTGACTTCTATTTACATATTTTATAATGTATTATAGTTTTGTATGATTTGTTTTGTTATAACTAAAAGTCAATAAAAAGAAATTTAAAAAAAAAAAAAAAAAAAAAAAAAAAAACAAGGCTAGATTCTGCTTTTGTTTATGAATTTCTGTGTTCTACATGAACACATCAGCAACATAAGGCATCGATACCATTGGTTGCTTGTCACCAGCACGCCTTATACATGTTTTTGCTCCTGCAAGCTGTCCATGTATGTGCGTTGTGCATTGACAGGGCAGCATGGTCTACAACCCATGATTCATAGTCCCATGAAGGATATTTTTCTCATGCTGACATTTTTTTATCTCATTCAATAAGATGGCTAGTGTTGCTAATGACCCACAGACAGTGCCCTTCTGGTGTGCAAAGGAATGCAAAATGTTGTTCTAATTCATTCTTAGGACAGTTCAGGGAATGGTTGTTAGAGCCCTATGTAGATCATTTTAGAAAGTTGGATGACCAGTTTGACTTTGCAGCTCTACTTTCCAGACCAACCAGCATCACTCATACCAATGAGCAATGCAGACATCAGTACTATGACCATTATTGTGCCGAAGACCTCTTGACATGGAAAACAGGTTAGTTAAAGATGTTCCAATGGTACACCAAGTATTACCATCTTCTGTAAAATGTTCTGCACTGAATAAAGGTCTTCTGTCTTTATTTCATCCATCAGAGTTAAGGATTTCCAAGGCTTTCAGATGTGAGTGACTGCTGAGTGTGCTGTTAATGGCAGATGTTTTGCTGCATCTATTAATTATGTAGTACTTGGCACAAATTTGTGAACCTAGTGAGTGGTGGGTACCTTTCATACTTCTACAGAATTCCACACAGATGCCTTTGTGTATCTGTTTCTGCTTCCATCTAACTTACTGCTCTGTTGTTGCCTCTGTTCATTTCCTAATACTTATAGTAGTGCAGACTGCTGTCCTGCTTATTGGGAACCTGCACGTGTCCTTCTGCTTTGCATATGGTCATGCTGCTTGGTTCTGGGACTTATTCTAGGCTTCTGTTTACTTGAAAATATGTGTGGGGCTATACTGATTCAATCTTATTTGCATTTCTCCATACCTTTATGTGTTACATAACAACTAACCTTTTCCTTGTGTCTTTCAGCAGAAAGTAGCAGAGACAACTGGCATAGTGGGATTAGTGGCATCTGTGGAACATACCTGATTTATATCTGCTAAATCAGCTCTGGACAATCATCACTAACAGGTTCCTCAATTTTGATACCCTTCTACAGGTCTCCATGGTCTACCAGAGCCACAGATGTTTCTTCTGTGGCCTGCTACCAAACCCACTGAGGCTACAGCTATTAAGCAGGGTGGAAGTGTCTCATCTGAGAAAGGGCTGGCAAATAGCTGGACATGCCCCCCCCCCCCTTTCTGGACCCATGTTAGTACTTGTTTCTGTGTCTGTGCAGGTTAGGAGATTTGATATTCTACTTTGTTCACTTCTGTGGTCCTTGACATTCTCAGCTTATGATCTTTTCCCTGATTTGGAATTGTAGCAATTGCAAATATGATAGTAAACCAATTATGTAACAATGGGTAATATATTAAATCAGGTATGATGGTTTCAGAATACTGGAACTAATACATACCTGCTATCAGCATTCTCTGTCCCGATTAATTTTTAGAACACACAAAGGCAATAAATTAGGCAAAGTAATTTGCATGCAGAGATCTTATAAACTCCTCCCTAATGATAAAACAAAGTTCTTGCGGTAAAAATAAGGAATAGCAGCAATAGTATCCAACGTCAAGAGAAAACTTTAATGAAAAAAGCAAAGCTTTCAGGTCCACACCCTTCTTCAATACCAAATCACATTTACATCAACTGTTAAAACTTTAAATAGGAACACAAAACCATCACATGACTACAGCCAGCCAACCATGTGATAGAACAACATTAAAAATATAATTACTAAAAAACTTAAAAATTCATTAAACTTGAAGATTAAAGTTTGTTTTGTTGTAGTTTAACTACTACTGGCAAATTAGCGGCAAATCATTAAAGATTTACATTAGAAAATAATGACAGACATTTGAGTTTCAGACTTCATGCCCTTCAGAAAATTCATGCTAATGCAAAACCTCTTATTCTATCAACTTTCTAAGTTTGTAAGAGCAATATTTGCAAATTGTCCCTATTGTTGGGCCTTGTTCTACTTTTATTTGTGGCTTTGTCCAGATGTCTTGCTCTAACAGGTTGAGAGGTATAAAAGTATACCAGATTGTGACATGTGAATGTATTTGATACGATTCTTCAACATTGGTGTCGAATGTTGAAGAATCATATCAGGGAACACATATGAAATACGCAGATGTGACAGTAGGAATGCTTTATATAAGCATATTTGTAACACTGGTATTGAACACTCTTTTTTAAGTTTTTAGTTTTGGAATTATTGAATGTTGGAGCCAGAGGATATGATATTAAAACAAAAACAGAATGCTTAGAAGTTAAATGGATGTTAATTTTACAATCTGACAAAGGGAAAGGATGAAATGAGCATATACCTTTAAAACCCTTGCTGATGTCACAAGACTTGAAAAGATGATTTTGAACTTTCCTGACTGTATTTAAGCACTGTTTGTTAGTTTGTTTTTTAGATCTGATGAAGCACCTCTGGTTTGAAAGCACTCATCTGTTATATATTTTTTGCTGTTTTTATTTGTTGGATTAAACAAGTGTTTTATACAAAGCTGTGTTAGCTGGTTCCTTTGTTTTACTTGCTGCTGTTGTTAGAATAAGGCTTACTTTTGGCTTTTCCCATTGGTAAACTTGTGTTAAAACTATTTAACTTTGCTTATATTTAAGCACCACATTTGCTTAAAAACATAATTTTTCGCTTGATATCAGCTAGTGAACCCTCCTTTGCACCACTGCCTCTCTGTGCACATCACAGTTGCGCATTGCTACCTAGCAAGCAACTCAGCTGCTCATTCTGAGGTGCTGACACAATCTTCTACCCTTAGTCCTCCACAGTGTAGCCACCTTTATTAGTCTCACAATCAAACCTGGTCCATCTAGCCCATCCCTACTAGTTACTACAATATATACCTGCCATAATGGACAGACAGTTTTACAACATTTCTCCAGCCAACCTGATTGACTTGGGCATTCTGAGGCAATGTAGCAATTCCCTCATGTATACTGACAACCACTTGCTCCTAAAGCAAACAAATGCAGTATGTGTGAGATGTAACTATACCATTAAATTAGAATCAGTCCTCTCACATAATAATAAACAAGACATACAACAGGTAGTCAGCATGCACAGCTCCCCTCTTACACAAGATAATGTCAAGACACATAAACCCACATACATAGAGATACTCATAAGAGCCTTCCAAAAGATCAGAGACCTCCCAAGTGCAAACAACACGTGCATACTTGTACACAAACAGAATCCACCACTACACATAACAACACACATATCAGTGTCTCAACAATTAAGCCATTAAGGCAAAACACCTCAAAACAAAATGTTCTCGTCATAGGAGACTGAATAGTGAGACACACAGATGTCCTTCTCATCAGGTTGAACAAGAAGAAGATTACGGTCAGCTGCCTTTCAGGTGCCAGGATCCATCATATCATGCATGCATTTAAGTCACTCAGCAACAATTACTGTTATGACTCTGTCATAGTACATGTTGGTGTGAATGACTTAAGATGTACCTCTCTTGACTATATGAAGAGAGGCATAACCAAACTCTCAGATTATGTCTCCCTGGCAGGTATGTCTCTAGCCCTAAGCAGAATTCTACCATCACCTAGGATGATACCACAATACAGTCAAAAATGATTTATTTCAAGAATTGTCTCAACTTCTGGCATCACTCCAGAGGGATCCAGTATCATACCTTTCAACTGTCCAGATTTTTGCAGAATCTCCAGATTTTTGCCTAATATTTTTGGTCTATTCCTCATAAAATTTGTGGTTTTCTGGCAAATCACTGGATTGATCTGAGGATTGAGTTCACTAAATAATAAAATACATTTGAGTTTCAGACTTCAAATCCTTCAGAAAATGTATGTTAACACAAACCTTGTTACTCTAGCAACTTTCTAAGTTTTAAGAGCAATATTTAAAATCTGTCCTTATTTTTGGGCCTTTGCCCGACCCTTTTTATCAGGCTTTGTCCAGATTTCTTGCACTAAGAGGTTGAGAGGTATATCCAGTATCTGTCTGCCTGGGAAGACATGGCTGACAGTCCATGTTGCTTTACCAGAGATGGCCTTCACCTCAAGTCTTTTGAATACTGACAAAGATGCTTGCCTCCCCCATAGTGCCTTTTTAGGCAATGTCCAAATAACAAAACATCCGATGTAAAGACAGCCACTAAAGGCAAACTCAGGGTCATGCTGCTTAATGCTAGGAGCTTAAACAGTAAACTGCATTCCCTGGAAGCACTCATCACCTTGGAAGATGCTGACATTTGTGCAGTCACTGACACTTGGTTCAAGGCTGCTGAGAGCACCCTGGCCATATAAGGCTTCAATGCCTTTCACACCTTCAGACCCAAAAATGAATGTGAAAGAACCAAAGGTGGAGGTGTATCCATCTTCATTAAATCCAAAAACACATCAAGACTAGTGAAACGAGGTGATTATCTTGAGCTACTCCATGTCCAATTCACTATAGGTAAAATACCCTTCGACATATTCGCTAGCTACAGGTCCCCCATCATGAACCAGTAGAAGCACACCCCATACCTGGACTTGCTAGAGTCACCCTGTATACAGCCAAACAACTTGGTCAGAGGAGATTTCAACTATCCTTCCATTGACTGGGTGACTTATATAAGCACAAACACGACTGCTTGGAGATTCCTGGACTGGAACAGTTAGTCCACATCCCCACAAGGGGTGCAAATGTTCTGGACCTAGTGTTCACCAACATGGGGGTCACTGCACTACCCCCTGTGTGTTGCCCTTCCTGGTAAGGTTAAACTATAAATCAGTCTCATTTGAAGTAAAGATCAGACTTGACACCCCCACAGGAGTAGAAAAAACTGAAAAATGTCTCCATTGCAAACTACTGCCTACTAAGCAGTGGTATAAACAGTTTCAAAGCCCCTGCGAACATGGTCAGCAATGACTGCTATGCAGAGGAATACACAAATGCTCTATATGACCAATTAAACAAATGTATTTACTTGGCTATACCTAACAGGAACAAAAATCAGGTCTTTCTGAAAAACAAGCCACACTGGTGGACTGTAATATAAATAAGGTATAGAACAAAAGAAAGAAATTGATATCTAAGAACAGGAGGGAACTTACTCAACAGAGGAAGAATACCCACTGCAGCATGAACAAGCAAATCAGATATCTTATTAAGTCCTCTAAGGCTAGCTAGAGTCTAAATTAGTATCCATAGCTAAAGACAAGCATAATGCATTCTTTAGCTATATCCAAAACCTAAAATGGAATGCACAGCTGTGTGCCAAACTTATAATGGATGGAACAACTCACACTGAACCTGAGGAAATTGCCAGCCTGCTAGCTGACAGATTTGGCAATAATTTCACCCCCCTGTCCCCACCAGACATACCCCAAAGCATTCCTAACACCAGTCCCACACCAAGTATCTCCAAATAATAGGTCATACAAGCACTCTGTCAAAGGCCAAAAACATAGACTCTATGGGACCAGATGAGATCCCAGACTGCTTACTAAATAATTTAAAACAAGACCTAGCAGAACCACTCAGTACTCTCTTTAACCATAGCCTGAGAACTGTCTTTGTTCCAGCAGAATGGAGAACAGCAACAGTAATCCCCTTGCACAAAAAGGATCCAACAACTGACCCAGGGAACTATCAACCCATAAACAAGGCTATGAGAAGAATTATCATTTACATTATCCACATGGACAGAGGTGACCTTCAAACTCTTGACCTGACCCAGTTTGGTTTCATTGAGGGCAGATCTTGTTTATTAAACCTTTCATAGAAAATTATCAAAAGAAAGTGCTGACACATTGACAACTCTTTCATTGTCATTGTCAGTTCAATGAAAATTGAAATGCATGCGTAGCATCCAAATTCAGGAAAAAACGCTGATATACAGCTGGGAGAGACACTGGCAGAACAATACTGACATATATATTTTTTTCGGGTTTACCTTTAAAATGTTGACGGTTGGAACTTCGAACCTGCTTCCGCAAACTCCAAACTGTGGCCTGTTCAAAACCTTGAATGCTGTTGTTCCAAACCACAAAATCTCACCCCCTTTTTGACCTATGTTAGCACTTGTCTGTAGGTGTGGCTTAGTCAGAAATGTCAATGTTCGATGTTTTTTTTGAGTATGTGATGTTTCGGCAGTATGGGTTTCGCAGAAATGTTTCAGTGGTATGGCCGTTCATCTTTGTACAGTCGACATTTTAAAGGTAAACCATTTTTTCTATTCTGTAATCCACTATTCCACTTATCACTGATGTGATACATGCAATGAAACCACCTCTGAATTAATGGTATTTAACAATCACACTTAAGAATCAGCATTTCATTTAATCACAGTAAGAACATGATGCTCATTAAATGTACTATACTAAATATTTAAACTTTCAGTTTATTTGCTATTCTCTACATAATTTCATTTGGTTGTTGTTTGAGCATGCTCATATATTTGTTAAAGCCTATTTTATAGTTAACAAACTTGACCAGCCCTGCTGTGATTTTATGGGGAATGATTTATTTTGTGAAACACTTTGAGTTGTCTTACTAGCCAGATTTTAAGTGAACTATATAGTTAAAGTTTATAGTATTGTTGTTAATTTTAAGATAAAACTTGATGAAAAAAATAATTTATTTCTTGACATACTAAATTTCTGTATTAACAAATATCTTTTTAAAATATTTGCTTTCTTGGATTTATTTATTTATTTGTACATATATATATATATATATATATATATATATATATATATATATATATATATATATATATCATTTGTTAATTAGGTTAGTCCCACAGGGTTAGTATTCAAATTATAATTTCTTAAAAAAAGAGGGTTTTCCTTTGATTGTTTATTTTTCATTTTTTTATACAGTGATGAGCATTTGTTACTAGAAAAGTATATAGTTATAATTCAGTAATATTGGCCTTAAGCACTTCAGTTTTTGAATGGGACAAGCCATTTTTTTAATATGTACTCACCTTGAGCTACTGATGCAACAAGAAAATGAAGACTGGATCTGACAATCCTGATAGTGGCCAGCACACAACTCTGCTGTAAATGATTAACAGTCAAAGCTGGCTGTTTATATGGACAGAAGATTTCCCTAGTGAACAAAATAATGTTATTATCATCACAATGTTTGTTTCAGCATCTGATGCACCCAGTGGGACAAATTATCTGCAGAGGAAAGACGAAAAGAGGATAATAAGCTTGACCAATTAAACATATATGTTTCTTTTTTTTTTTTTTTGCTTTAGACTTTTCATGAAGAGAGACAGAAATAATAATTAACAGATTGTTTGTTTCTTTTTAAGCACTTTAACCATAAAAGTATAATTAAATGTTTTTCATAAAATGATGATGATGGTGATAATAATAATAATAATAATAATAAATCTCAAATTTCAGCTTTAGTCTGATGAAGCTATGTGAAACCACCAGTATACAATTGTTGGTTTCTAATTTCCCACAGAAATGGATTATCTTGTGTATTATATAGGAAGTAAAAGACCATTGCTTTGGTATGAGTGAAAAGGTAAATATCTATGATTGTATTGTAAAAAAACCATGTATACACCCTATGATATTGAATAAATATACTGAGTATGAGCCCAGCCTAAAATACTTGAATCAGCGTTGCTTGATCTTTGGATATCTGATAACAGAATGCAAAAAAAAAAATCCTGCATAAAAGGTTATTGCACATTTATATACTGAATATTTCGACCAGCAACTCATCTTGATAAAGAATGAAGGGTTTGTCTACTTAGTGGTTGGCTGACTTGCACTGCAGAAGTGAATGAGGGATTTCTGATTTTAATGTGAAATGTCTGCAGATCTGGCACTGATATAAACCTAGTATGGGATATCTGACTGTGGGGTGATGGCACTAATATGCTGGTATGATGTTTATCACAAAGTGAATGTAAATTAATGCAGTAGTGGCAAAGCACAGGACGTGGATGATTCAGAGATACAGATGAATGTGAAAAGAAGTTTGGTATACAGTGCATGGAAATGATTGCCCTTATGATACGGAAATGAATAAGACCATGCAAATGAGGCCCACAGATTATGCACATGATGAGACCACACTTGTTACACTATTTCATATATATATATATATATATATATATATATATATATATATATATATTTAAATAAAACATAAACATTGCACAATAGCTTAAACATGTTCTGCATATTGTGGAATTTTTGTGGATGTGTTAGGAATAACAGCAGATATAGCAATGTGCATGTTACTGGCCACCACTGTAATCAGTGACTTCAGCATTTTGCATTGCTGCCATCCACACCATCACAGAAAGTACCATCATCACCTTATGTACTGGCATACAGCAAACCAGTACTGGGTAGACAAGGAGACCATACAAGAGCTTGTCAATCTATGTCACTAAGATGTGCAATGAAGATGGTTGCGAGAATGCCTATCTCAATGAATACAAAGATAAGTGGGACATTAACCACATTAAGTACAGTGACCTTTCAGTAACTAACAGGGGACACATCAGACATACTGCAGGTGTCAGTATCGAGCACTTTACACTAATTCCTCAACATCATGCTGCAGTAAGTTGAGGAAAACATCTAGTTTTCTAGGACTGCAGAGGAGACCACCATCACATCAAAGGTGTTTTATCACAATAGTCCATTTATTCAACGTCCTGGGAACCACTGATAAGACACACATTGTCAGCAAATCCCCACCTGGTCCACAGGAGGGAAGATACATCAACAAAAATGATTCCACTCCCTCAACTACCAGGTGATCTTCAATGCCTAGGGCATTATATATGATGTACCCATGTGCTTCCCTGGCAGTATCCAATTTTTCAAACATATGACACACTTCTGATTTATACCACCAATATGTATGGGTAGGAGTTCCCTCATGGTCATCTAGCTGGTAGGTGCAGACAAACAGGCACCATATATATCATGCAAACAGAGAGCAGCCACATATAATCCTAAAAGTTTTGTGTGTTGCAGGTGATGGAAAATATGTTTTGGAGCTGTGGATGTTGACCTCTCCGCCCCTTTCTGACCATAGCGGAGAAGACATACTATAAAATCACCCATGATTTGGTATGAGTGAAAAGGTAAATATTTATGATTGTATTGTAAAAAACCCCTGTACTACACCCTATGATACTGAATAAATATATTGAGTATGAGCCCAGCCTAAAATACTTGAATCAGCATTGCTTGATCTTTGGATATCTGATAACAGAATGCAAAGAAAAAAAAATCCTGCATAAAAGAAATGCATAATGTCATTTTTTTTTCTTTTTCCTAAACACCTTTACTGAATTATCACTTGTGACATAGGCAAATTTACATTCATATAAAAGTAATCAAACTATAACTAACATAAGAACCATTATACTTCACATATATTGCTACATATCATATAACCTAAGCAATATCACATAAATTATTCAATTCCTGCTTTTTTTTTTTAAACAAGAAACATCTTCATTAAACCATCACTTACTACATAGACAATCATACATTTATATAAATGAAAAAAAACACTTGTAACTGTGTTGTTACTGATTTGAGAGATACAAGGTACTCATTGTGGTGCTGCAAACAGTGCCACTGTGTCACTAAACTGTGACATGTACATGATGTCAGTTATGCCATTTCACTAGTGCGTCCGCCAATAGAACATGTGAAAGCATGAACAAATTACATCTTTGGCAGCAATCAGACATATACCTTTACCCTCATATGACATGCATACTGATAGAAGACTTTGTATATGTATGTCACAAGATGACATATACACTTTGACATGTGGGTATTATTGCAGTTACAGCCCAGAGATGGCAGAAAAATATATGATATTCAGAAGACACATACAGTGCACTATACCATACAGACATTTAATGGGTAGTACTAACTTGGTGCATCCCCTACCTACACTGAGATGGTCATATGCTAGCCTAGCTCCCACATCCAGGCCACCCCTGTGTATATCGTTTACTCGACCTTCCCAGGTAGGGAGAGCAGGGACTCTTCCATCTCTCTGAGCCATTTCTGTGTTGGTGATCCACTCCCTGTTATGGACGTGTCCTTGCCAATTCTTCTTCCCTGTCTTTTACATAGCTTATCAGATTTATTATTCTTATGCAGAAATCTATTGTAACTATCTACAACATTCATGTTCTGCACCACTCTCTGCTATGCCTTGTTCCAATTAACATTATCCATGGCACCTTTGCCTAGGATGCATATTCCATGCATATGGAGGGCCTGCAGCAATTTCTTATTCTCCTTGTCAGTGAAAGTTTCCAGTTGTTGCCACTCCTTGGGGCCCATGGCAAGACAGGTACACACAAGGGCTAAAATTGTCATTTAATGGCTGTGTCAGACAGTCTATGAATATCATTCATACAAGGCCACAGGATCCCTTCGACAGAAGCATACAACCAGTATGATTGCACACACAGCCTGTGTGGACCAGTAGTGTTGTGATACTGAGATATGACAGTTTAGTAGTGCCTTGTTACTGTTATATGTACACATTGTGTGATGTCTGAACGTGTGTCCATGCACTTGATGTTACTGTGTAGTGGACATGGCTTCATCAGATGCTGTGAATACAGAGCTCCTACTTAGTACACTGGGGAAGAACATTATATTCTTGTTCTTCCTGAGCAGGGATATTTTTGTATATCTGCTAGGGAGTGGGGAAGTATGATGGACCCCTGTGCAAGATGGATCCCTGGCAAGAGCTTTCCAGGATGGTGACTGATGCCCTGGTATTACCCATTCTGGTAATCAGTGCCAATATTGGTACAGCTACTTGCAGTGGTGCCTTCCTGGCCTGCTTCAGTAATGGGAGTCACTCAAAAGTCAAGGCGAGAGTTCCAGGCATATATTGTAAGTTGTAGCTGTGTACTGAGTTGTGTATACTTGCTATACAGCAATCAAGGAGCATGAGATGAATGTGGCAGGATGTCCTTGGAGGTGGGAAAACCTATTTTGGCTATTTGGTGCATCTGCCATATGTGGCACTCTACTATGTAACTTGTTGGCTTTTTTGGCCTTTGTGGAGTCTATGTGTCTTCTCTGTAGTCTCATTGATTTTTCCACAATCCAAAAGCATGCAGCAGGTTGAAGAAGAACTCCAAATTGTCCATAGGTGTAAGTGCGTGCAAGTGTGTGTGTGTGTGTGTGTGTGTGTGTGTGTGTGTGTGTGTGTGTGTGTGTGTGTGTCTATGTGTGTGTGAGTGTGCGTATGAGCGTGTGCGTGTGCGTGTGAGTGTGCGTGTGAGTGTGCGTGTGTGCGTGTGTGTCTATGTATGCGTGAGTGTGTGTGTGTGAGCGTGTGTGTGTGTGTGTGTGTGAGTGTGCGTGTGAGTGTGCGTGTGCGTATGCGTGTGCGTGTGCATGTGCGTGTGCGTGTTTATATGTGTGTGTGTGTGTGTGTGTGTGTGTGTGTGTGTGTGTGTGTGTGTGTGTATGTGTGTGATATGGAGGAAAGACCTGTTAACCTACTTCCACCCCCACCATGTAAACTCTGCAGAGAACAGTGGTTGTGCTCAGGTTCACTTCAGGAGTGAGTTACAGCTTGTAAGAGAGAGTGAGAGAGAGGGAGATTCTATAATTAATTCTAAAATTAGCTGATTTATTTTATTATCATATTCAATATGTATACTAGGATGCATCTTTTATTCAGTTTTTCCTGTTTCATGATTTTGGATTGTTGAGCCACTGTTCAGATTGCTTTTATGTACAGCATGTTCTAAGATGGCATTCTCCAACTTCCTTATGTACTTATGGCCTTTTGGCATATCACTTATAGCAAACACATACTAGTATTCCCTTTAACCTCCACTGGACAAACATCTCTGAATGCAGCCCTAATGAATTTAAAACGAAAGTAAAGACTGTGTTTTCATTACATTCATAATGGATCACTAAAGAATAATTTTAAAATAATACATTTACATAATCCACACATTTTTATTTAATTTCAGGGTGATTAACATTTACAGATTTGGGTTACAGCTGTTTTAGGCACTGAAACTAGTACAGGTATGGCATCTACATGTGGAAGCTGATGGGTTGTTTTACTTGTCGGATATTCATTTGGAAATCCCATGATTTCATGAATATATCTTCTGCGCTTCTGATTGTTCACAGCTGGTTGTATCAGTTGTTGATTCACCAAGGCTGCTGCTTCCATTGCCCCAAGATGGCGCAAGCATGGAAATCATTGGGGATGCAGGGGTATCCCTGTCCATGAGGGATATGAAGGGTGATGCTCCCAGAAAGCAAACAAAGAAAAATACAAAGAAAAAAGGGGAAAATATTACAATATGGTGTTGCAAATATAAATAAATCCCCTTTCCCATGGTATACCTTGTATCCTTTTAGAATCACAAAGCTGACCACGGTCCAATAAAAGCCATGGAAAATGTGTCAACACCCATTGATATCAATGAAATAGCAAGTGAATCATATTTATTGAGCTGCAATGCTTGACACTGTGTTCAGGTTACTGTTTCTAAGTGCCTTTGGATGGACTGGAAGAGGAATTTAAAAGAAAATCCGTTTAGGCTTAAGAAGAAAAAGACAGAATGAAATAGTTGATTCCCAGTACCATCACACTGCAGAGATGCAGACAAGAATGATTTTTTATCTTGTAGATTTTTGAGTATAGAATATAGACTTTTCAGTACAATTCACTGATATCTTAGGGACTAAATGAAGTGTTTTAGAGGAATCTTTATTTAGCTGGAGAGCTTGTCTGACTTGCTATCCTCTGCCTTACTATTGCTGCTCTCTGTCTGCATTTGATTTTGAACTGAAGTTTTTAATTTAAGGTTTGGCTACTTCTAGTTTTTATGTTTTTCTTATATTGAATTGGTTTTGCTTTAGGTTTTTGTTCTTTTGGAGTTTTAAGAGATCTTGGCTATTGTTAATTAGAAAATTAGAACAAATTCCTTTGTAGATAGTGAATAACATCCAACTAATTAGTTGGAGAAGCTGGGAAATAACATTCCTCATTTAACTAGAAATATTTGGAAGCATCTTTATTTAGCTGGAGTGCTTACTTGACTTGCTGTTCTCTACCTATCACTGATCTCTGCCTCCATTTGATTTTTCATACACACCCATCCTACTTTTATTGCACTCTTAATCTTGGTGGCTTTTGATTTGCCTGCTGCTACTATAAATCTGATTTTGGAGACTCCTCCCAGTCCCATCTCATTAGCTCATTCTACTGAGCACTGAGAGATTAGTTGGGAAGGCCGACTGTCTTAGTCTCTTAAACTTCAATTATCTTCTGTTTCCTCTTTTGCCACTTACTTAAAAATGCACTTTATTTAGCTGCTTTTACTGTATCTTTGCTTCTTTCTACCTTATTACTTTATTTTGCTTTCTGTTGTTTGTTCTTAACATATTCAGCTGTATTTGTTCTGCTACATTTATTACTGCTTCCAAGTAGTCTGATTAAATTGTAACTGTTGTTCTAAGCCTCTTATTTTTGATTTAGGGACTTCAGCTTCAAACTAGTTATCTTACATAAGGAAGGTTTGCAGTCTACACTCTTATGGTAGGAGAAGTAGCTTACACCATCCCAAGTTGAGAGTTGCTGGTTGAAGGCTTATTGTGTCTGTGATTCTAAAAGTGTCTTAGTTCTGGTTTAAGCACTTGGGCTTCAGGTCAGTTATTTTACATTAAGAAGGTTTGTGGTTTACACTGTTGTGGAAGGAGAGAGAAGCCTCCAACCTTCTGAGGTGAGAATTGCTGGTGAAGGCTTATTGTGCCTGTTATTCTAAGTGTCTTTGTTCTGGTCTGTAGTGTGCACTCTTGTGGCATTACTGTTTAGACATATATATTTTTTTACTACTAGATTATCAAGTTGCTTGTCTTATTGACTTGCTCAATATTTAAATTTTCCTCAGTTGTCCCTAGTAGATCAGTGGCCATGGATATGCACTTCCCAATTCTCTCTGTGGCCAGTCTGGTTGAAATGGGTATTCTGAGGCATTGTAGCAATTGCCTTATTTACACTGACAACCCACTTATTCTTAATAAAACAGATAGTGTATGCGAGAGTTGTAAGTACACTTTAATGCTGGAGGCAAACCTCTCTCATGCAACAAAAATGAATCTATAGAGGTGGTCAGTGACACTTGCACCACACCTACTGTACAGGGTATAGACCCTACACATAAAACTACTTATGCTGAGGCTTTTGCAGGTAACCTTCCTAAAAGACTAAGACCTCCTGCACAGTACAATCAAAGAAAGGGTCCCCAGCCATCACATAAACACTCTGTTAAAACACCACCCACAGCTACACACAGTAACACTGTATCCATTTCCTCCACTGTTAAGCCCTTAAGGAAAACCAGCACATAGCCAAGTTTCCTGGTCATTGGTGATTCTATAGTGAAGCACACGGATGTTCCCCTCACCAGAGTGAGTAAGGAGAGAGTCATGGTTAGCCGCCTTTCTGGGGTTAGGATACATCAAGTCACACCGGCACTCAGGTCATTGAACCACAGGTACCAGTGTGAGTCTGTCATAGTCCATTTGAGTGTTAATAACCTGAGATGTATCTCCCTTGGCTATATGAAGTGAGACATGATTGAGCTCAGTGATTATGTGTCTCAGGTAGGTATGAGCCTAGTTCTGAGCAGCATACTACCTTCTCCAAGATGATACCATGTTACCAATGGAAAATGATTGATTTTAACAATTGGCTTAGCTTCTGCTGTCAATCCAGAGGGGTACAATATCTGACGGCCTGGAAGGACATGGCTGACAGATCATGGTGCTTTGCCAGGAATTGTCTGCACTTATCTCCTCTAGATTTTCAGATATTGGAAAAGACAATTTCATCCCTCATAGTGCCTTTTGGGCAATGCCAGACTGATAAATTGACCAACTAAACTGAACCTATGAAGGAATATCTGAAGTTAGTTCGGCTCAATGCTAGAAGTCTTAACAAGAAACTGCACTCCCTGCAAGCCTTCCTCTCCCTGGAGAGTGTACACATCTATGTAGTAACTGAGACATGGTTTAAAGTTGTTGAGAGTATGCCAGGAATGCAAAATTATAATGCTGTTCACACCTTAAGACCAGCTACTGCACAGGAGGGAACTAAAGGTGGAGGAGTGTCAGTCTATATTAAGACAAATCTCACTATACAGGCTAGTTAAAGTGTATGACTGACTGGGACTCTTAAATGTACAAATCACCATAAACAGGGTGCCATACCATATCTTTGCAACATATAGATCCCCTACATGTCGAAGGAAACCCATACTACCTGTCTTAATGTAGTAGAATCCTTCACTGTTCAGCCCAATAGGTTAATAGGTGTTTGCTAGAATAACGACCACAAGGGCCTTTTTAAGCCTAGCCATGCATCCCAAATCTCTTAAAAGTTGTGGCACTCTTTATAAGTGTAAGCACATGCTTGGGAGGTAAAACATTTACAAGAAAGGTCCTGGGGAGATGAACCATTTAAAGGCTGCCTGTGTCCATTGGAGACACAGTTACCAAACCAGGAATGAATTGCCTGTTTCCAATCCAACTGTCCAAGTTACACTTGAATTGCATTAGGGAGGAACTCTGCTTCACATGGATGGGTAGCCTGTTCCAAAGAAGGGGTAGTCTCTGGGAGAAATACATGTGTCTCCAGCATGTCCTATTTATACCACAGGCAAGGTTTAAGTCTTTAAAATGGGTAATTCTGGTGCTGTTTGTTTTGTGGATAAGCAGGAGGTCCATCAGAGTAGGGTCTGACAATGTCTTGTATGCCAGGCATAGATTACCTCTCAACAGTCTGCAGGAGACAGAATAGAGGGATAGGGCCTTGAGGTGGTCTACATAGGACATGTTACTTATGCTCTGTGATCTTTAAGTGAGGAATCTCTGGGTGTGTTTCAATTGTTGGATATGCCTGGTTAGGTACATACCAAAGGGGGCATTGTACTCAATGATAGGTCTGATGAATGCCGGATACAGTGGAACAATGACTTTCTTAGACCTAGATGCCATACATTTGTTTATAACTTGCGCAACATAAAATGATTTTCTCAGTTCCATAGACACATGATGGTCAAAGGCTTGATTACTGTCTATGTGTTTCCCAACATCCCTGACTACTGAGTCAGCTCTAAGTAGTATATTGTCAGTATGAAAGTTACTGGGGTGGATGACTTCCTGAAGAACAATATTATACATTTCTTGGAATTTAGTTTTAGTCCATGGCTCTAACACAAGTTGTTTGTCTTTGTCAGCCCTTCTTGGAGAACATTTGTGTTGGGTAATTCAATGACAGCTCATAACTTGCAATCATCAGCAAATTTAGTCAGCTAGAGGCCATTGACATTGGCCTTGACTTCAGAAAAGGAAATGCCAAAACAGAGCAGTCCCAGGACCAATCCCTAAGGGACTCTACTTGTGACTTACCTCTTTGTAAAGGTGTAATCTCCAATTCTAAATTCCTGGTTCCTGTATGTGAGCAAGCTGACTGTCCACTTGGTGACATAAGGGTTTGTACCTAACCTCTTAAGTTTGTCAACAATGCTCGAGTAGGGTATTGTGAAAATGCCTTGGCCAGCTCAAAGCAGGCAGTGTGAACCATTTTGCCCTCATCCATTGCCTTGTTGACCTTCTCAAAGAAGTCCACTGGGTTAAGTAGGCATGACCTTCCCTTGATGAAATCAAATTAGGTTGGATCCAGTGCCTGGAGGTTTTCTATGTCATTATTGATCATTTCCATGATAATTCTTTTCATGGCTTTACATATGAGACTAATGAGATTTATAGGTCTGTAGTTTCCAGGGTCTGTAGATGGTCCACCTTTGTACAGAGGGATGACTGTCACTGCTCTCCATTCATGAAGCATGAAGTCTGTTTGGAGGCTATAGTTAAATAGCAATTCCAGACAAGCCAATAGATCATATTTAATTCTACTTAGAAGGCATTCTGGGTTATTGTCTGGGCCCTGTGATGCAGTGTTCTTGGCCTTAGAGAGGGCATTAAGGATCTGCTCTCTAGTGATAGCGGGGGGGGAGGGTTATATTTGATGGCATTTCCTGAGGGAAGATTGAGGGGGAGATAGGGATAAAGCTGGAGCTGAATTTGTTGGCCAGTAGGTTTGCTATATCTTCTGGCTCAGTATAGGTTGTTCCATTTACAATGAGCTCAGCACACAATCGTGTATTGCCTTTGAAATTGTGGACATATCTAAAGAATGTCTTGTGGTTGTCATTGGCCTGGGAGGCCAAATTTACCTCAAATTTGGTTTTGATAGACTTTATAGACTTTATTTGTCCTCTGAGTTGTTTAGTTTGATGAGAGCACTTTTGTCCTGCTGGGTGCTGCACCTGCTAATTTTTGCCATGATTTTCTTCCTTCTGTTATACAGCCTGTTGATGTTGTGATTCCACCAGGGTGGCTTGTTTTTTGAGTTAGTTCTGTATTTCTTCCTGGTGGGTACAGTTGCATCTATGCAGCTATTAACATACTTGTATAAGGTTTCTGTGAATGGTTCTGCATAGGCAGCAGTGTTCTCAGGATTTATGAGTGCTTGAAATTTTGCAAGGCTATCATTTACTAGTAGGATGTTATCCTTAGAGTAGTTCCTGACTATTTCAGGATTAGCTGGATTTCCAGGTTTTATTTTTACTTCAAAGGAGACCATTTTGTAGTCTGACCTTACCAGAGAAGACATTACACTAGGGGTTGTGCATCACTCTCCCATATTAGAGAGGACTAAATGCAGTATGGTTGCTCCCCTGGTTGGTGTATTGACAATCTGGTCCAAGGAGTCTTGTGTTTACAAAATTCAGAAATTTCTGTGCCTGTACATTTGGTGTTGTATATACTTCCCAGTTAATAGTGGGGTAATTAAGGTCACCCATGAATATGGTATTGGTTTGGATGTTGAGTGTTTCCAATAAATGTAAATACATAGTATGGGTTTTCTGGGTCATAGAGGGGTTGACCTATAGCTTGCAAGGAAGTGGTATTGGATTTTCCCTATTGTGATTTGAACATGGAGAATTTCACGTGTATTGTCCTGTTTGACCAGCCTTAAAGTATATTTATTTTTAATGTAAATTGAGGCATCTTCACCTTTAGCCCCTGTATGTGTAGTAGTTGGTCTAAATGTGTGGAAGGCATTATAATCTTGCACTGTCTGTGTGCTCTCTGTTAGATCAGGGATTTCCATTTTAAAGTAGTTATTAGACATTAGACATGCTAAAGGGTAAAAAGTAAGCCTAGAAACTGTTTTATTTATGCATGCATCTTAGAAAAGCAGAAAGAAAGAATGACCTTGCTAGCTAAGCATGGGATAACAGTTCCCAAAGGAAGGCTGCAGACATTCTGTTCTTTTTCTCAAGGGAAGAATCAAGAAAATGTTACATAATGAAATGTAAATCCACAAAACCACAAAGTACACAAAAAAGCTCAAGCCTTCACAAACAGATGCTGGATTTATTTTTCAAACTGCAAGTAAGCGCTTTCGTTCCAAAAATCATTTACAAGGAACTTCATCAGACAATTACAAAAAAAATGACTGCCTGGTTAAATAGTTTTAAAGCATGACATCACTTCCTGACTCATATTTAAAAGCACAGTGTCTTACTTACACATAAAAATATGTGATTTAAAAACATATACATTAAGAAAAAGTGAAACATGTAAATGTGCATAAATAGTGAAACATGAACCCTGACATTAAAAACTATAAAGTATTTTAAAAAACAAACACAACAAATATGTATTCATACTATTTACATGCATATGACTTTTCTGACTTAATAATCCTTCAGAAAATGCATGCTGTCACAAAACACATTTTTCTACTAACTTTCTATGGTTATAACAGCAATATTTAAAACTTTTTTTTGCTGTGACTTCTCTAACTTGAAGTCGCTATATAATGACAGACATCAGAGTTTCAGACTTCATGCCCTTATTTAGTCCACGCCAGTGTACTGAATCCAAATGGATCTGCCAGCTCAATTCATTCCTCTCAAAGAGATATGGCCATGCACCCCCATGTGATGGATTAATTACTTCTAAAACTATAAACTTAAAACTATGATTTGGATATTATTATAGCTCATGAAATGCAAAACATTATTAGAATAAGTTGCTGAGATTAATAAGTCTCTGTCTGAGATCTTTCAAAAACCAACTTATTCTAGTAATGTTTTGCATTTCACAAGCTGACATCCATTTCCACAAAAAAGAGGTGTTCTAAAAGGGCAATTTGTTAGAGCAGCCCAAATGGTCACTCAGTATGAAAGATTTATTTATGAATGCCATAATCTTCGAGACATGTTTTTCAGAAAGGGTTATCCCCGTTCCCTGGTTGAAAATATCATGAATGAGGTTATCAAGAAAAGGGAAAATGGCCATTTCATTCCTTTATTGAAACCTAATGACAATATGTCTGTCAATGGTATTACTGACTTATCAGCAGATGAACAGGTGCATATTGTCAATACTTCTGTAGATAACCATCAAGTAGTAAGTGTTAATAGTAATAATAAGAAGAATAATTATAAATCTTGTTTTATCACAACTTTTTCTACTGATTCATAGGTTCATAGGTTCATAGGTTCATAGGTTGGTACTAGGCTATCAGCCCTAGTGCCTATACAAGCATAGCCATAACAATTCCCTGGCTATTTCTTCCCACATTATTTACTTTCCTGGACCCCTGGTTTACTTTCCTGGACCCCTGATTTATTTTCCTGGACCCCTGCATGCATATTATATAAAAGCTATTTTAGAAAAGAATTGGCCACTTTTGATAGGTGATTTTAATATAAGAGGAATAATCGGAGAAAAGTCAGTCTGTGTTTTTAGAAAAGGCAACAACATCAAATTTTTATTAGAACACCAGGGTAAAACAAATAAGGGTCATTACATGTATAAATGTGGATCATGTAAATTCTGTCCTTATATATTGGAAGTCAATGAAATAATTATTAAGGGGATGAGAATAAAAATTAGAGACAAGTATTGTTGCTTTATTGAGAAAGTCATATATTGTGCTATATGTGAATTCTGCCCTTGTTTTTACATAGGCAAAACTGAGTGTAAGCTCAAACATAGAATTGGTGAACATTTAAGAAATATTAGACAATACTGTGAAACCAATGCATTAGCTAAACATATCACACAATATCCAAATTGTAATTTTAAGTTTATAGTTTTATACATAGTTTATCCATCACATAGGGGGGATGCATGGCCATATCTCCTTGAGAGGAATGAATTGAGCTGGCAGATCCATTTGGATTCAGTCCACTGGCCTGGACTAGATGACAGCCATGTCTATAGCCAGTATTTTAAATTTGAAAGCCCTGAATAGATAGAATTATTTATAGTAGTTAATTTTGAGTGAGAATTTCATATGTATATAAATAGTATGAAGAATATGAAGTCTGAAACTTAAAATGTCTATCTCATTATCTAGTGATTTCAAGTTAGGGAGGAATAACTTCAGGGACAACATGTAAAATATGTCTTGTTATATAGTTAAAGCTGTTTGAATAATGTGTTTTGTACAAGTACACATTCTTCTGAAGGACATGAAGTCTGAAACTCTGTCATTATATAGCAGCTTCAAGTTAGAGAAGTCACAGCAAGGAAAACATTTAAATATTGCTGTTATAACCATAGAAATTTAGTAGAAAAATGTGTTTTGTGACAGCATGCATTTTCTGAAGGATTATTAAGTCAGAAACTTCATATGTATGTAAATAGTATGAATACACTTTTTTTGTGTTTGTTTTTTAAAATACTCTATAGTTTTTAATGTCAGGGTTCATGTTTTGCTATTCATGCACATTTACATGTTTCACTTTTTCTTAATGTATGTTTTTAAATCACATCTTTTTATGTGTAAGTAAGACAATGTGCTTTTAAATATGAGTCAGGAAGTGATGTCATGCTTTAAAAGTATTTAACCAGGCAGTCATTTTTTTGTAATTGTCCGATAAAGTTCCTTGTAAATGCATTTTGGAACAAAAGTGCTTGCTTGCAGTTTTAAAAATAAATCCAGCACCTGTTTGTGAAGGCTTGAGCTTTTTTGTGTACTTCTAGATAATGAAATGGTCAGGCACCTGCAAGGCTACAAAACAAGACATAGCCTAAGAACCAAGGCTGGGGTTGTGTGGATGTAGTCTATAGAGGAAAATCACTGAGCTGAAAAGATATAATATGTGATGTTCAGGATAGCAAGTCAGTTGTCTGATGCAAGACTTGTTCAGATGAAGTTATTATATTCATGCTTATAGTTATGCTATGTGCATATTTCCAGATATGCTGATTTGAATACGCTGCTATGACATTTATACTTGCTATTTTTAATGAATGTTACTCACTACAGTAAACCTTTGAAGAAACTCTGATTTTTTTTTACAATGGCACCCGAACAGGCCTGCTGTCTGGGGAGAAATATATAATTCTTATAATCCAGTAGCTACTCTGGACAATCAAAAGATCAGAGACAGCTGTAGTGTATAACCCTTTCAGTTCCAGTTTCCAGTGCAGCATATATTTTCTTAAGTTCACAGTGACTGTTTTTCCAAGTCAATACAGCAAAGTACAGACATTTCAACAGCACTCCGGAGGTTTTCCAGTTGAAAGCCCCCAGTAAAGGTAATCAGCGGTGCTACAGACCACCTTTTCAGTAAAGGTATTGTTCAGTTCCAGACTTGGTCACACCAGTGTTTTTCCAGATGGGGGCAGTATATCCATAATTCTATGGAAAAAATCTTCAGCAACTCCAGCTCTCAATTTTTCAAACGACAGCCACTACAGACAACATTCCGGTCTCCTTATGTAAGCATAACATAACTTTGTTAACATGGATTTTATGACTATGTCTGCTAGTAAATGTTCAATTAGCCTAGATATCTCTACTGTTAAATCACCTGCTGTTGTATGGTCAAAAGTTATGCATTGGGTTATATAACAATGTATTCAATGTAGTGACAATTTTTTTTCAAGCATACTGCTAAATTTCAGGTTCTTGCTAAAACTATGCTAGGCATGCATAACTATATGTGGTATCAAAATTCCATTACTCAGGGCACTCATGTTTTTGTTTTCCAGACAGCAGTACTACCCATGCATGCTATGACACTAAATGATTTACATACTTTGGTTATAAACTTGATGTTTCACATAAAAAGCTGTCCATTTAGTGGTTAGACAGAACAGATTTTGCAGGCATCAGATGCCAGTAATAACATTTTTTCTGTAGATACTGACATTGCAGCAGTAAAACAGACTTCACCAGTCCAAGCAGTTCAGTGTTTTTTTTTTTTGGAAAAAGCTCGGGTATGTAAAGAAAAAGTGTCCCAAATACTGGACATAAACACATATGTGTAAATGCTGGTATTAATGTTTTTGTTCCAGTTGTTTCCAATAAAGCTAGACAGGGTAAAAAATCTGAAGGTTGGGTGGTGGCTTTAAACCATGTCTCAGTGTCTACACAGTCATCAGCATTCTCTAGGGTGAACAGTGCTTCTAGGGAGTGGATTTTTTTTGATTGGACTCCTAGCACTGAGCAGTAACACCTTTAGATTTTCTTGGATTTGATATGGTATTCATGGGGGGTCTCAATTACCCCTCTATAGATTGGGAATCCTGCACCATCTAATGCAAAAGCCCAGTGATTTCTAAACTTTCTTAATACTAACATCCTGGAACAGTTGGCCTATTCTCCTACCAGGGGTACAAACATCCTTGACCTTGTACTCATGAACATGATGGGCCAGTGTACCTCACTCAATGTAATGTCTTTACTCATCAGATTTGACTATATGGAAGTATTGTTTGAAATAAAAATTAAATCTGGTTATCCATCAAAATCAAAACCCTTTAGGAACTATTCCAAGGCTAACATCTTTCTCTACTAAGCAACACCTTGGCTAAATTCCAAGCACCCTCAAACCCACTAAACACTATAGAATACACTGAGCTATTTACAAAACCTCTGTGCAGCCATATTGATAGCCGTGTATAGAGAGCTGTGCCCATTTATATTAAGAATAAGGCAAACTGAAAAGACAAGCCATCCTGGTGGAATCACACTATCAATCAGTTATACAACAGAAGAAAAAAAATCTTGGCCAAGCATAGGAGGAGCAAAGCTATACATACTAAAAGCCCCCCGACTAATCTAAACAGGCAGCTAAGAGGGTTAATTAGTACTTCAAAGGTGTAATTTGATGAAAAAATAGCTTCTCAGGCAGAGGACAATAGTAAAGCTTTCTACATAACCTCAGAGGAAATACACAGCAATGCACAGAACCTATTGTAAATGGCATTGCCCACACTGAAATGGAGGCCATTAGCAACCTTTTGTCAGACAGGTTCATCTCACATGTCTCCCCCCACTCCCCCACTGATAGTCCAAAGGAAATTCCACATAACACAATCCACCCAACCATTGCTAAAGAACAGGTCATTAATGCACTTTCCAAGGCCAAAACCACTGCATTGATGGGTCCCAATAACATCCCAGGAAGTTTAATAAATACCATGAAGCTTTTATTCAGGTTTTTTGCCCAGGGAATGGAAGATGGCCACAGTCATTCCTCCACGCAAAGGAGGTCCAACCACTGATCTAGGTTAACTACAGGCCCATAAGTCTTACTAGCCTCATATGTAAGGCCATGGAAAGAATCATCATGGACATGATAAATAAGGACATAGGTAACCTGCAAATGCTGGACCCATCACAATTCCACTTTGTTAAAAGAAGGTCATGCCTATTAAATCTGGTGGACTTTTTTGAAGCATCAAATGAAGGTAAGACTTTGCACGCAGCTTACCTTGACCTGGCCAAGGCTTTTGACACAGTACCCCACTCAGGCATTATAGACAAGCTCACTAATTTAGGTATAAACCCTTTTATCACCTGCTGGATAGCCAACTGGCTCACTGATAGGGCACAGGAGCATACCTCACAACCTCTCACAGCAAGACATCTGGACAAAGCTGCAGCAGGTTTTGCATTAGCAAGAATTTTCTGAAGGATATGAAGTCTGAAACCAATTGTCTGCCATTATTTTCTGACTTTAGTCATCAATGATTTGCAAATGATTTGCCAGAAAAAAGCACAATTTTATGAGAAATACACCAAATATATGAGGCAAAAATATGAACATTCTGCAAAAATCTGGACATTTGAGTGGTATGCCCAGGAGGTCAAAATAAGTGAGGCCACCTCCAACAAGAGGCCTGCCACAAGTGGAGTCCCCCCAGGGCTCAGTACAGAGCCCACTCCTTTTTTACATTTATTTCTCTGAAATAGAAGCAAAGGCTGAAGGTTTATGCTGACTAAGTTTGCAGATGATTGCAAGCTGGGGGTTATCATCAGCTCTCCTGCAGACACTAGCATTCTTCAAGAAGGTCTATCTCTGACTAATAAATAGTGACAAAGCCAAGATCTTAAACTAAGTGCTAAGAAATGCACAATTATACCCTTTGGGAATTCAAACTTCCTGACTAATTAGCATGTTGATAATACACCCCTAAGAGTTGACCCAGTGGTTAGGGTTCTGGATTCACACGTAGACAGTAGCCTTACCTTCGACCACAATGTGGCCACAATGGTGAAGAAATCTTTTTATGTTGCACAACTTATAAGTAAGGGCATGGCATTTAGGTCCAAAGAGGTCATTATCCTACTGTACTCCACCCTTATCAGAGCAATCATAGAATACAATGTTTCCCTTTGGTATGTATCTGACCAGGCATATGCAATAACTAGAATGACCTCAAAGATTCCTTACAAAAAGAATACAAGGTGTAACAAACCTGGGTTATGCAGAGTGCCTTAAAGCCCTTTCTCTCTATTCAGTTTCCTATATATTGCTGAGGGGTGATCTATGCATGGCTTCCAAGGCATCTGCAAACCCCACACTTATGAATCTCCTACATATTTGTTAGTCAAAGAGTGCCAGAAATACAAGGTCTAAGGACCTAGACAAGTGGATGGGGAATAGGAAATTTACACCAGGCCTGGCACACATGTCCCTTATGGACAAAGGTAGCTTATAAATGCCTGACCCTCAATGTCTTCTTTGGATGTAGGACATCATTATTCTTTCAGGAAAACTTGACTAGGCTTAGAAAGGCCCATTGGGTCATTAGCCTACTAACAGTCTATGAGTTTATGAATCTATGAAAATCTTTTTTAATGACAAAGAATTTTATCTTGTGTACTATACTAACTCTTGCTTTATGCCTGCTGCCAAAGGACTGGATAAGTAGGTACTGAAAATGTATAGATTCATTGACTTTCATTGATTTTAGTCTTCTGAACATGTTTGAAATACATTTCTCAGATATTGCAGGCTAATGGTCACTGCTCATGGGCATCCACTGAGCTGGGCAGTGAATTCTTCTAAGTCTGGCAGTGTATCATTGCTTGGCTATAATATGATTCAGAGATACTCATTGTTAGCATGCCTCTGAGTCCTAGTCAGTCCTTCAGGTGAATGAGTAAGAACTGCAGAACACTCACAGTTTAAGAAAATGTATTTATTTATTTATTTCAGTTTGATAACTGGATAAGTGGACTGCTTGACAGGCCCTTTTACCATGATCTGGGCACCATGATGCAAAACACTGACAGAGAAGTATAAGACCAAAGAGTACACAGAGTTACATGTCATACAGAAACAAAGTAGAGACAGCACATCTGTAGATTATTTACAATTGCAAATGCAAGTGATATATATATATATATATATATATATATATATATATATATATATATATATATATGTATACAGTATGTACAATTGAAGTAGCCATTCAGCCAGTGGTCATTTTTTTAAAAGTAAGTCTTTACAAGAAAGATGTGCTTAAACATTTGTTGTTTTAGTTTGTCTAAAAATAATCAGAGTGTCTCTTGCTGCATGACTTCTGCAGGCAGACAATTCTAGTTAGCAGGTCATAGCGTAGAGGCAGATATTTCTCATGTAGAGCTTTTAAAACAAGATGTAATGGAAATTTAGCCAGGGCACTAGGGAATGTCCTCTACTCATTATTGCTAGGAAACGGTTTGGAAATGCCATGGTAGCAATGAGGAATGGGCCAGTTTCTGTGATTAGATGCCCAGAAGATAAGACAATGGTGGAAAACTATGGGCTAATATCATAGAAAAAGTATAAATGAATAAGCATTCAAATGAATCAAATGAGCTTCCATCACTGGGTTTGAAAAGGAAGTTAAGCAGATCAACACTGAGGCATGAGTCTGTTCGAGGAAATGTCTTCTAGGAATATAGTATGGTATCAGGATAACATGAAGGATTGTCTAGGTTTCAAAGGTTGTGCCTATCCTTTGTGGAAGCAGCAGTTTGCTGAGAAAACTATGATAGCACTTACCAAAATAGATCAGAAGCATTTCTTTTTATGATTTTGGTATCTTAAGGCTGGGTCTCTCAAGGACAGTTATGGGTTTTGTAGAGAAGTAATAGTACTGCTTGGGATATCAATTCCCAGGCGAGGGAACTTGTGCATTTTTTCCACTGAAACAATTCACACTCTCTGCTTGAGACTGAAAAAAATTACAGTTTTACACAATTTTACACAGCAAAGTGAACCATGGGTCTAATTTTCAATACTACTTACATTTAAATACAAAATGTAAAATACAGATTTAGATTAGAGATGTGTTCCTCACATAACATGATGTTAAACAGTGTTTAAAAAACATTGTAAGAAGACCAGTTTGGTATTTAGTCTAGGAATTGGAAAGACTCTATTGACCTAAATGTGGAAAAGAATCAGTTATATCACATTAATTATCAGATTTTTATCAAAACAGAAGGTTAATGTTGTGATACATGGGTAATCTAAAAAGTGCCTTTTGGGATGAGTAGGGTCACTTTAAGAGAACTTGCCCAAAATTAGTGGGCATAGACTGTGGGCAACCTCTGGACATAATAAAAAAACTGTATGAACCAATATACTAGGTATGTGAAATTGAATCATCTCTGGGCAGATTTTTTCTTGGGAATAATTAGGAAGATAAACAGTAGAGTCAGGCAAGAATTTTCACAGGGAGATGATGTTCAACCTAGAGTTGAGTGGTGTATCACTGAAAATACTGCTGCGATTTGATTTTGATAAAAAAAAAAAAAATCATAACTATGAAAAACTTAAAAGGAAATGATGGTTGAAAGGGAATGCTAAGTATTTAACATAAGGATGACTACTTATAATAAATACTTGGATTTCTGTTGCACTAAGGCGAGCTATTTTTAAGAGAGCTAATTTTTTCAAATGTTCTTTTATTCAGTTATTTATTTATTTTTGTGATATCAATTAAGTTTCCAAAATTAAACAAAATGACATTGAGGAATATATAGGAGGGTGAGGCAACTAATCTTTTGGACAGGAGACCTGTTCAGGTGGTGTCCCATTTTTATTAAATCATGATGTAAAAATGATTACTACCGTCTTTATTATACTGGGGGGATTTGAATTATAGCCTATTAATGAGTAAAATGTGTAAGGGAAAGAATATAGATGATAATGATGAAAGGACATGCCAAACATGCCTGGAACAACAGAAGTTATTACCCAAATGTTTGTAAGGTTATACTTATAAAATGATGTTCCACAAAAGTTGAATAGATTATATACTTTTTAGTACAAATTTAGTTGAAACTTTGGTTTAATTATTAATGAATGAGTTTTCTGACCATAGACCAGTTATAGTTGCAATACCAGTTGGTAAAATCTGCCCTTGGGTTAAAACAGAGAAGTATAAAATTAGAGAAGCTTTATATTGTAAATATGAGGTTGAGAAATATATAGATAAGTTATGGAATGATAATTTAGAACCTTGATTTACTTATATATTTGAGTGATTGGTTGGCATGCTGGGTACTTTTAAAAAAAGTTGTAGATCAAAAATGGGGGATGCATGTAGGAAAAGCTGCAGAAATAGTTATACTGCTGTCATTGAAACATGCTTATAACAATGCAGTTTTAGACAGAATAAATTATTAGAGGCAGAAATAAAACTGAAGAGATAGTGAAACTACAGGGAACCCCTGGTTATGGTAAACATATTTGAAATTTTATAAAACAGAGGATATTTTTTTTGTTTGCTGTCAACAAAAGAAGGGGGCAGCATGTAATGGGGGGTGTATTAAATGAAAATGGACAATTTGTGTATGAGATGTCTAAAGTAGTAAAGGTTGTCAATGTGTATTATACTAGAACATTTCAAAAAGAGGAAGCAGTCATGGGCTTTTATTTACAGGCATTGCAAACAGACATGAATGTCTTAAACAAGTTTTTTTTTTCCAAGATGTCATTACAATTAGCATAAAAGTCAGTAAGAGCAGATATGAAACCAGGATATAATGTGAACCCTTATTTTTTAAGGGATTAGAAACATGGCAGTAGGAGGTCATTTTCAAGTACTTGGTGATATGGTGAGTAACAGGATGGGAAAAAAATAATAATCTCTTGAATCTCCTTGTGTTCTGACTGTGCTTCTCAAACATTTTGGAAATATAGAATATATTTTATTGCATTTATTATAACTGTATTTGCCTTAATATTCCTACAACTCAAGTGCTCTAGGTTGCACTGCATCTGAATTGTTTGTGTGTTTTAGCTGCTTTTCTGTATATATAGACTTCTCTGTATATGTAGACTAGCTACTTATTCTACTGTATTACTGCGTCGTAAATCGTTTTTCAGTTGTACACTTGCCTTGCTTCATTTAAAAAGTTTTAAATTGCTAATTTTGTAGAGTTTCAATTGCATTTACTGTTTAAAACTACACACTCAAGTGTGTTAGCCTTTTCTGTGTTTATTTACTGTATTATTGCATTGTTTAGCCTGTTTTAACAAAAAATAAAACTATCTTTTTTGCTCGTTTCCCACCTTTCCTAGCCAGTATATTCCAGATTCCAGGCTTTGCTTGTCTCAGGACTTTATTTTCTGCATTCAGAGCTATCCAGACCTCGCTGTGGTAGAGGGAAGTCCTACTGCTTACCAGTGGGAGTGGTGAGCATTGTACTGCCTATCTAACACTAGAGGAGTGGTTTCCAGCTCTGAAATTGTAATTTTATTAGCCTTTTTGGGCTGATTTCTACCCCTTTCAACTTTCTGGCTTTAAAATGCATGTGTTTGTGCATTTTTCACATCATGCAGCACCACGAGGCTACAATTAAACTATTCCAGGTGCCAGAAAGTGTGCTCTTCAAATTTTCCCTTAGAACTAGCTGGTTTCACAGTAGTAGCACTAAAATCTGAACCCCTGTGACTAGCACTTGCTCTAGAACCTGCTGGAAAGCACTAGGAAGCCAGAAACTGATACAAGCACTCATCTCTCCTTGTCAATAAGGAGCAATTAATCATAGGCACTAAACAGCCTATAATTGCAAAGTACCTTGCAAAGGTAAGGGAAAACAGCTTTTGTACTTTACAAAAAAAGCACCTAAACAGGCATGTCCAAGGGTCAGCTTCCGGTGATTTCTCCTGTCCACCTGGTGAATCTGGGCATACTGAGGCAATGCTGCAACTGCCTCATGTACACAGACAACCCTCTCCTCCTACCACCCAACACTACAACCTGTGAGAGATAAACTTACATAGCCAAACTGGAAGCAAAGCTCTCTTCGGCCAAAATTGTGCTAGACAGTCAAGAGGAGAAGGTTAACACTTGCACTACACCTCAAGCAACTCATAACATTTCAAAACCCACACCATCAACACCCACACATAGCAACACAAAACCCACATATGCGGATGCTCTTAACATTAACCTACCCAAGCAACAAGGACCTCCGAAGGACCGAAGCTGAAATGCAAACAAACACCAGTCACAACTAAAGTGACACATAACTCACAACACCAGTGTGCCACCCAACAACAGCCCCTAAGGCAGAGCTGTGGACGAGTGTAAGGCAATCTGGACCTCAAACAAGGCCTTCAACACCATCCCCCACTCTGGAATCATAGATAAACTTACTAAGCTGGGCCTAAATCCCTATGTCACTCGATGGGTTGCCAACTGGCTTACTAAAAGAACCCAGACTGTAAAAGTAGCCAACTCCAAATCCAGCTCCAGACAAGTGACAAGTGGAGTACCTCAGGGTCCAGTCCTGGGACCACTCTTGTTTGACGTCTACTTCTCTGAAGTACAGGCCAAACACAAAGGGACTCTGGCTAACAAAGTTCACAGATGACTGCAAACTGGGAGCCATTATTGAATCCCCAAATGGTGTGGATATTCTACAAATGGGCCTTACAGAAACATATGCCTGGTGCCAGAGCCATGGGCTCAAGCTTAATGCCAAGAAATGTATAGTTATCCCTTTGGAAAAAACATGTACCCATGAATTACCACATAGGTGGCAGTACACTAAACATCAAAAGTGTGATGAGAGACTTAGGGACACAGGTGGACAGTGGTCTCACCTTCGATAACCACATTGCCACAGCAGTCAGGAAATCCTTCTATGTGGCACACCTCATCACTAGGGGCTTTTCATCCTGAAAAAAGGAGGTCATTGTCCCACTGTACTCATCCCTCATTAGACCCTTTGTAGAGTATAATGCCCTGTTTGTTATGTACCTCACAAGACATCTGCAACAGCTGGAAAGGCCACAGAAATACCTCACTAAAAGAATCACAGGCCTAAAACAGATGCTATATGCTGACAGTCTAAAAAAACTCCAGCTATACTCTGTGGCATATCGTCCACTTAGAGGCGATCTCTGCTTAACATACAAGGCCATGTCAAACCCTGTGCTGTTGGACATGCTACACTTAAACAAATCCCAATTCCTCTGAGCCACATGCTCCAGGGATCTTAACCTTGTCATCATGATGAACAGAACATGCTGGAGGGATAGGTTCCCTGACCCAGAGACTCTCCATACTCTGAAATAGGCTGCCCATACATGTCAGGCAGAGTGCCTCAATGGCCCTCTTCAAGAGAAACTTTGACAACTGGATGGGAGATAGGAAATTCAGCCTGGGATCACATAAGTAGCCCTGCTAGACAGGGGCCCAGGAAAGTAAATATTTGTGGGAAGCAATAGCCAGGGAATCATTATGGCTAGGCTTGTATAGGCCCTAGGTCTGATAGCCTAGTATCTACCTATGAACCTATATGGTGATGTACCTTTAAAGATGTGGAGTATGAAGCTTAGTGTAGGCATCTGGTGGCTGGTATAGGACCTCTGCAAACCTCTGTCAAAGATCCTCTGCATCCTTCCGATGTAGGTCACCATAGCGGTGGTGGACCTGCAAATCAGTCTGGTAGATCCCATTTCATCCACTGTGCTCCCTCACAGTCCAGTTTCAGATGTTGCTCCATGCAAAGTACCTGGAGCATGCTCCATCCTCTGCTCATGTCCAGCACAGAGAGTGAGTATCTATGTCATCTTCTCCTGTACCAATTTCTGCTCCTGGGCTCACTGAAGCCTCCACATAGTCAACACCCTACCTTAAATAGTATTACGCTGCAGAAAAATGCCTTCCAAAAAATGCTGAGGCCCCACTCAGTTCACAGGTAGCAGTGGTATGATAAGAATATGTGTCTGTATTATATTTTAAGGTTAGTGCATATAAGATGGTGACAGACAATTACAGAGCATGTGTTACAGATATTCCTGTTTATTGAAACTTATTGGGCAGTTACCTTGGGCACTGTAAATGTACACTGAGCTATTGGTTAATGCAATGAAATTCGAGAACTTATGTGGACATTCACTAATGGAATTCCAAAACACAGAATGCTAAAGAACCTCATTAATTATTATGGTGCAAACAGTACTTAGCTAACCTCACTCTGGTGTATACCTAAATTATAGCTGGCTTCCAAAAGTAAGCTGTCTCCTGCTTCTCTTGGTCTGTTGGAATGCGTTGTTGTTACGTACTTATATTCACATTATGCCGTGTAAAACTGCTGAAATGTTTTCATGCATATGTTCTTTAAAATTCCCTGCCTTGAAATCTGTCAGTTTCATAAAGAAATGGGTAGACTTCCACAATATGCATGCATATGGCTACATGTCCGCCAGTAAAAAGATTTTCTGCATATGCAGTTGTATGTTTACAAGCGAACCAGACCCACTGAAGTAAAGATATGGATAGAAACAATATATGTCTATAGTTAATGGTGAATAACCTGCAACATCTGAAGTACGGTTGGGGAGACTGACGAATTACAAGTTTTCCAAAAGTTGTATATTCAGTGACTGATTCACCGATACTCTGTGATGCTGAAACATATAGCAGTAGTTGTGATATAAGCAATATTAGAATGTCTTACTGCTTATGTTATTTCTTGTGGCGATATGTAGTCAGGACTGCATAGCAGGTCATTTTCCAATGCTGTTGTTTTACTGCATTGTTTCTGTATAAATGTGAGCAGTTATGTTTTGTTGTGCACCCCACTATGATGGTTATTTTTGTGATGCTGTCTGTCACTGACTGCGATAATCTCTGAGATGCATCCTTCATTATTGAGGTAAAGTTGCTAATTGTGTTCGGATGTGCATGTAAATGTGACAATACATTTGTTATAGTACTGGATTTGTGACATATGGGTTATGTATTTGGCCCTTCTTTATCTTAGTATCCAATAACATCATTTCAAATCCCCTCTCTGCATATATGATAAGCATAAAGTTGTTGAATAGATTGATAGTTGTGCACATGTATGCTGATGATGTTTGGGAATATTGATCAGCCCTTAAGAAATGTTTTTAATGTTCATTCTGATTATGTTAACATGACAAAGATGTACACGACAAGGATTTCTTTTGCATAGCAATACACTGTAAATGATAGGCAAACCATTCATTTGACATGTGCTTTTAGGAAATCCAAGATGTACATATCCTGTCTTCCAGATGTTGAACCATAACAGGAGAGAAGTTCAACCTCTCCAGACCTACCTGCACCACAATTTTTTCAATTGTAGTCAAGGGGTGACCACCATTTTGATGGTGTTAAATTTTCCAGCCAATAATGGTAATTCATGAAGAATTGCTCAGCTATGGAAATTAGTAGCTGCATGAATTTAAAGTGCTGATGCAGCCTCTAGTAGAATATCAGAGTGGTAAAGAGAGCTCTGAATTCAAGGGTTATTATGAGGGTAAAGCCAGTCATTGTAAGTCTTATGACTCATGGTAGCACTTTCTATATTTCAGCCACAGATGGAAATAGCATATAACACTATAAAATACATTTATGGTGTTGAGATAGGTTAAAGATTGAATTAAAGTAGAGTATTAGAATACTCAGCAATGGAGGGGTTTACATAATACATTAGGATAATGAAATAGATAGATAATATCTAAGAAACAGATGAATAAAATGGTGAAACATTAAAAATCTTACATTAAAATATCACAAGACTCAAAAGTAAATAAAAGAAAGATTTTGTAAAGCACATAATCCAGTCTGAGATTATGAATCATAAAACAGCGTGGATAGCAGATTTTGAAGAACAAATTATACATGATTTTGAACAGTATCAAAGTACAGCAAAATAAGGAATATTTTTGGATGACAACCTTTCAGGTTCTTGACACTTAGAAATATTAACAGTGATATCTGTTAAAGCTGATTAGCAAAACTAGTTTGAAAATTTTGGTGGAGCAGGCACTCAAAAGACAGAAATTTAAACTGTTAATTGTGTCTATTTCTCCTATTAAAAGAATAAAGGAATTAAAAAGTCAGATCAGGAAAAAAATTAATTGTGCAATAATGCAAGATATGTTAACTAAAGAAAACACTTGGCCACATTCAGATTTTTTTTTTATGAACGTGCATTAGATTATGATATTGCCAGCTTTCAGTCTCCTATTTTTTGGCTATTCTTGGCTACTGAAGGTGTTTGCTGAAGCCAAGCTCATAAACAGCTCAAGGCTTTAAACAAACAGGCTATATTGCATGTTTTTTACCTTACAGTTAAACAGACACTGAACCTATTAGGCTATTCCCTCTCACAGGAATACTGAAAGTTGTTTAACTGATTGAATTATAGTCTGTCTGTTAGTTATTAACTTAACTCAGGAAAGTTTACACTGTAGTGGCATCCTGGTTTGTTATCCTTAACTGCTGTTGTTATAATAGTCGCAATGCACTGTACAGTAAAACAAATGGATACCACTGTTACTATAAATGCTTAAGTCTTACAGCTGGTAGGATGAATGTTTTACTGTATTACTGGCCATGCTAACTATCTGTGACTATAAATAGAAAATGAGTTTTTAGTCATTTTAAATGCTGGCATATAAAGTGGTTGCCAACTCAAATTGCATTTAGTAGAGCTGTAATTTCAGTTGCTTAATTAGGACTGCTGTTTGTCTATTTGTTAGTTGCAATTATCCTTGTTAATCATTGTCTTGCTGTTCAAAATATTGTATAGAAAATTGAAGTTATACTCACATTGTTCCTGTATTTAAATTACGCTATTCTCAGGCTCTCTCACAGTTTCTGCCCACTTCTAAATATACCTATGAAGCTGTATTTTAGTCTCCTCTCACTTCTAATTAACACTCTCTCTTCCTTTACAGTTCCCTTAACAGTGCACCATGTATATCACCCCCAGCCCACACTGCCTACCAGAACTTCTCTACCTAGACCTACCATAATAGCGGCATCAACTTTCAACAAAAAGAAAACTACCTTCAGTGTATGTCCTACTTATGCTACTGCCTCTATCTGTATGCCAAACTACAGTAACCTTATTTCTTTCTGTAAATTAGAGGCATGCACACTTGTCGGGCCTATAGTCCGGGTTCCCCTTGCTCCTAGAGCCCTAACATTAAACTTTATTGCCACTGTCTCCTAGTACACAATTACAAAAATCAGAGGAAAGTAATATATTATTTAGATGCAGGAATAGACTGTGCTTGTTAGTTTATAGCACTGACCTGTGATTTGCATAATAACTATTTTTTTTTCTTTACTTAGGCTGCCTGGTCTGCCTCGTGGTTCTAGTGGTTCTACCTGATTTGTTCACCCTCACTCATCTTGGGCTCACTCCACTTCCCAACTTTACCCCCATTTCCCACCCCCACTAAACCTTCCTTTATTCTAACCTCACCACACCCATGTCATCCCATTACCCAAGCACTATCAGTTACCTCACACCAATTAAGTAACCCCTCCCATCACCTACCCTCTTCCAACCTCCCATACAATACACTCATACTCTTATTATTTCCAACCATACATATTCACCACCACAGCCACTCACACCAAACTCCTAAACACAAAAATGTTACTCTTTCACATTCATTAAATATAAAAACACATCTAGATTGGTTAAACGGCACAATTCCCTTGAATTATTTCAGCTGCAATTGACTGCAGGTAAGAACCTTCTTCAGGTCATTGCCAGCTGTAGGACCACCTCCATGAATCACGACATCCACTCAGTCTACTTCGATCTACTTGAGTCAATCAAGATACAACCAAACACCCTGGTTTTGGGTAACTTTCATTACCCATCAATTGACTGGATAAATTATATGTGTTATAAGTCACTTGCCCAAAGATTCCTGGACTTTGTTAACTCCAATGCTCCTGACCAGCTGGTTGATACACCCACAAGGGGCTCAAACATCCTGGATCTGGTGCTCACCACCATGGTGGATTGTTGCATCACCCCCAGTGTGTGGTCATCCTGGTGAGATCTGACCACAAATCAGTCTTGCTAGAAGTAACTATAACACAAGATCCCCCCTTAGCAACAACTAGGCTAAAAGACTTCTCCTAAACTAATTGCAACCTCTTATGGAACATCATAAATAGCTTCATAGCCCCTCCCCACTAATGGAACAGATACCTATGCTGAGTTATACACCAGTGCTTTATACGAACACATGAACAATTGTATTGACTCTGCCGTAGCTGATAGAACGAAAGCAAGATCTTCAAGGAAAAACAAATCTGCCTGGTGGACAACTGCCATTAATAGTCTATACAACAGCAGAAAGAGGAAGGAATGGTCTCAAAACTGGAAACACTCCCTCCTCAACTTAAACAAGCAAATAAGACTCCCTAGTGAAGTCCTCCAAAGCTAACTATGAATCCAAATGAACGTCCTAACTAAGGATAAGCACAAGGTGTTCTTTAGTTACATCCTTAATCTCAAAGGTAAGGCCCAGATTATTGCTGATGTCATAGATAATGGTACTACATATACAGAACCTGTATATATAGAAACCTGCTATTGACAGGTTCAGTGAAAACTTCACTCCCCTGTCCTTACCACATATACCCCCAAAGCATCCCTAACCTCTCTCACCTAGTATCTCCAAGAGGAAGGTGTTAAAACACCCTCTCAAGGCCAAAGCACAGCCTCTATGGGACCAGTCAACATTTTTCCGGGCCCCGGTGTTTTCAAACATTTTGGAAATATAGAATATATTTTATTGCATTTATTATAACTGTATTTGCCTTAATATTCCTACAACTCAAGTGCTCTAGGTTGCACTGCATCTGAATTGTTTGTGTGTTTTAGCTGCTTTTCTGTATATATAGACTTCTCTGTATATGTAGACTAGCTACTTATTCTACTGTATTACTAAGGGTAAATCGCTTTTCAGTTGTACACTTGCCTTGCTTCATTTAAAAAGTTTTAAATTGCTAATTTTGTAGAGTTTCAATTGCATTTACTGTTTAAAACTACACACTCAAGTGTGTTAGCCTTTTCTGTGTTTATTTACTGTATTATTGCATTGTTTAGCCTGTTTTAACAAAAAATAAAACTATCTTTTTTGCTCGTTTCCCACCTTTCCTAGCCAGTATATTCCAGATTCCAGGCTTTGCTTGTCTCAGGACTTTATTTTCTGCATTCAGAGCTATCCAGACCTCGCTGTGGTAGAGGGAAGTCCTACTGCTTACCAGTGGGAGTGGTGAGCATTGTACTGCCTATCTAACACTAGAGGAGTGGTTTCCAGCTCTGAAATTGTAATTTTATTAGCCTTTTTGGGCTGATTTCTACCCCTTTCAACTTTCTGGCTTTAAAATGCATGTGTTTGTGCATTTTTCACATCATGCAGCACCACGAGGCTACAATTAAAGTATTCCAGCTGCCAGACAGTGTGCTCTTCAAATTCTCCCTTAGAACTAGCTGGTTTCACAGTAGTAGCACTAAAATCTGAACCCTGTGACTAGCACTTGCTCTAGAACCTGCTGGAAAGCACTAGGAAGCCAGAAACTGATACAAGCACTATCTCCTTGTCAATAAGGAGAAATTAATCGTAGGCACTAAACAGCCTGTAATTGCAAAGTACCTTGCAAAGGTAGGGGAAAACAGCTTTTGTACTTTACAAAAAGCACCTAAACAGGCATGTCCAAGGGTCAGCTTCGGTGATTTCTCCTGTCCACCTGTTGAATCTGGGCATACTGGGGCAATGCGGCAACTGCATCATGTACACAGACAACCCTCTCCTCCTACCACCCAACACTACAACCTGTGAGAGATGCACGTACATAGCCAAACTGGAAGCAAAGCTCTCTTCGGCCAAAATTGTGCTAGACAGTCAAGAGGAGAAGGTTAACACTTGCACTACACCTCAAGCAACTCATAACATTTCAAAACCCACACCATCAACACCCACACATAGCAACACAAACCCACATATCGCGGATGCTCTTAACATTAACCTACCTAAGCAACAAGGACCTCCGAAGGACCGAAGCTGAAATGCAAACAAACACCAGTCACAACTAAAGTGACACATAACTCACAACACCAGTGTGCCACCCAACAACAGCCCCTAAGGCAGAGCTGTGGACGAGTGTAAGGCAATCTGGACCTCAAACAAGGCCTTCAACACCATCCCCACTCTGGAATCATAGATAAACTTACTAAGCTGGGCCTAAATCCCTATGTCACTCGATGGGTTGCCAACTGGCTTACTAAAAGAACCCAGACTGTAAAAGTAGCCAACTCCAAATCCAGCTCCAGACAAGTGACAAGTGGAGTACCTCAGGGTCCAGTCCTGGGACCACTCTTGTTTGACGTCTACTTCTCTGAAGTACAGGCCAAACACAAAGGGACTCTGGCTAACAAAGTTCACAGATGACTGCAAACTGGGAGCCATTATTGAATCCCCAAATGGTGTGGATATTCTACAAATGGGCCTTACAGAAACATATGCCTGGTGCCAGAGCCATGGGCTCAAGCTTAATGCCAAGAAATGTATAGTTATCCCCTTTGGAAAAAAACATGTACCCATGAATTACCACATAGGTGGCAGTACACTAAACATCAAAAGTGTGATGAGAGACTTAGGGACACAGGTGGACAGTGGTCTCACCTTCGATAACCACATTGCCACAGCAGTCAGGAAATCCTTCTATGTGGCACACCTCATCACTAGGGGCTTTTCATCCTGAAAAAAGGAGGTCATTGTCCCACTGTACTCATCCCTCATTAGACCCTTTGTAGAGTATAATGCCCTGTTTGTTATGTACCTCACAAGACATCTGCAACAGCTGGAAAGGCCACAGAAATACCTCACTAAAAGAATCACAGGCCTAAAACAGATGCTATATGCTGACAGTCTAAAAAAACTCCAGCTATACTCTGTGGCATATCGTCCACTTAGAGGCGATCTCTGCTTAACATACAAGGCCATGTCAAACCCTGTGCTGTTGGACATGCTACACTTAAACAAATCCCAATTCCTCTGAGCCACATGCTCCAGGGATCTTAACCTTGTCATCATGATGAACAGAACATGCTGGAGGGATAGGTTCCCTGACCCAGAGACTCTCCATACTCTGAAACAGGCTACCCATACATGTCAGGCAGAGTGCCTCAATGGCCCTCTTCAAGAGAAACTTTGACAACTGGATGGGAGATAGGAAATTCACCCCGGGGATCACATAAGTAGCCCTGCTAGACAGGGGCCCAGGAAAGTAAATATTTGTGGGAAGCAATAGCTAGGGAATCATTATGGCTAGGCTTGTATAGGCCCTTGGTCTGATAGCCTAGTATCTACCTATGAACCTATATGGTGATGTACCTTTAAAGATGTGGAGTATGAAGCTTAGTGTAGGCATCTGGTGGCTGGTATAGGACCTCTGCAAACCTCTGTCAAAGATCCCCTGCATCCTTCCGATGTAGGTCACCATAGCGGTGATGGAACTGCAAATCAGTCTGGTAGATCCCATTTCATCCACTGTGCTCCCTCACAGTCCAGTTTCAGATGTTGCTCCATGCAAAGTACCTGGAGCATGCTCCATCCCCTGCTCATGTCCAGCACAGAGAGTGAGTATCTATGTCATCTTCTCCTGTACCAGTTTCTGCTCCTGGGCTCACTGAAGCCTCCACATAGTCAACACCCTACCTTAAATAGTATTACGCTGCAGAAAAATGCCTTCCAAAAAATGCTGAGGCCCCACTCAGTTCACAGGTAGCAGTGGTATGATAAGAATATGTATCTGTATTATATTTTAAGGTTAGTGCATATAAGATGGTGACAGACTATTACAGAGCATGTGTTACAGATATTCCTGTTTATTGAAACTTATTGGGCAGTTACCTTGGGCACTGTAAATGTACACTGAGCTATTGGTTAATGCAATGAAATTCGAGAACTTATGTGGACATTCACTAATGGAATTCCAAAACACAGAATGCTAAAGAACCTCATTAATTATTATGGTGCAAACAGTGCTTAGCTAACCTCACTCTGGTGTATACCTAAATTATAGCTGGCTTCCAAAAGTAAGCTGTCTCCTGCTTCTCTTGGTCTGTTGGAATGCGTTGTTGTTACGTACTTATATTCACATTATGCCGTGTAAAACTGCTGAAATGTTTTCATGCATATGTTCTTTAAAATTCACTGCATTGAAATCTGTCAGTTACATAAAGAAATGGGTAGACTTCCACAATATGCATGCATATGGCTACATGTCCGCCAGTAAAAAGATTTTCTGCATATGCAGTTGTATGTTTACAAGCGAACTAGACCCACTGAAGTATAGATATGGATAGAAACAATATATGTCTATAGTTAATGATGAATAACCTGCAACATCTGAAGTACGGTTGGGGAGACCGACGAATTACAAGTTTTCCAAACGTTGTATGTTCAGTGACTGATTCACCAATACTCTGTGATGCTGAAACATATAGCAGTAGTTGTGATATAGGCAATATTAGAATGTCTTACTGCTTATGTTATTTCTTGTGGCGATATGTAGTCAGGACTGCATAGCAGGTCATTTTCCAATGCTGTTGTTTTACTGCATTGTTTCTGTATAAATGTGAGCAGTTATGTTTTGTTGTGCACCCCACTATGATGGTTATTTTTGTGATGCTGTCTGTCACTGACTGCGATAATCTCTGAGATGCATCCTCCATTATTGAGGTAGAGTTGCTAATTGTGTTCGGATGTGCATGTAAATGTGACAATACCTTTGTTATAGTACTGGATTTGTGGCATATGGGTTATGTATTTGGCCCTTCTTTATCCTAGTATCCAATAACATTATTTCAAATCCCCTCTCTGCATATATGATAAGCATAAAGTTGTTGAATAGATTGATAGTTGTGCACATGTATGCTGATGATGTTTGGGAATATTGATTAGCCCTTAAGAAATGTTTTTAATGTTCATTCTGATTATGTGAACATGGCAAAGATGTACACGACAAGGATTTCTTTTGCATAGCAATACACTGTAAATGATAGGCAAACCATTCATTTGACATGTGCTTTTAGGAAATCCAAGATGTACATATCCTGTCTTCCAGATGTTGAACCATAACAGGAGAGAAGTTCAACCTCTCCAGACCTACCTGCACCACAATTTTTTCAATTGTAGTCAAGGGGTGACCACCATTTTTGATGGTGTTAAATTTTCCAGCCAATAATGGTAATTCATGAAGAATTGCTCAGCTATGGAAATTAGTAGCTGCATGAATTTAAAGTGCTGATGCAGCCTCTAGTAGAATATCAGAGTGGTAAAGAGAGCTCTGAATTCAAGGGTTATTATGAGGGTAAAGCCAGTCATTGTAAGTCTTATGACTCATGGTAGCACTTTCTATATTTCAGCCACAGATGGAAATAGCATATAACACTATAAAATACATTTATGGTGTTGAGATAGGTTAAAGATTGAATTAAAGTAGAGTATTAGAATACTCAGCAATGGAGGGGTTTACATAATACATTAGGATAATGAAATAGATAGATAATATCTAAGAAACAGATGAATAAAATGGTGAAACATTAAAATCTTACATTAAAATATCACAAGACTCAAAAGTAAATAAAAGAAAGATTTTGAAAAGCACATAATCCAGTCTGAGATTATGAATCATAAAACAGCGTGGATAGCAGATTTTGAAGAACAAATTATACATGATTTTGAACAGTATCAAAGTACAGCAAAATAAGGAATATTTTTGGATGACAACCTTTCAGGTTCTTGACACTTAGAAATATTAACAGTGATATCTGTTAAAGCTGATTAGCAAAACTAGTTTGAAAATTTTGGTGGAGCAGGCACTCAAAAGACAGAAATTTAAACTGTTAATTGTGTCTATTTCTCCTATTAAAAGAATAAAGGAATTAAAAAGTCAGATCAGGAAAAAAATTAATTGTGCAATAATGCAAGATATGTTAACTAAAGAAAACACTTGGCCACATTCAGATTTTTTTTTTATGAACGTGCATTAGATTATGATATTGCCAGCTTTCAGTCTCCTATTTTTTGGCTATTCTTGGCTACTGAAGGTGTTTGCTGAAGCCAAGCTCATAAACAGCTCAAGGCTTTAAACAAACAGGCTATATTGCATGTTTTTTACCTTACAGTTAAACAGACACTGAACCTATTAGGCTATTCCCTCTCACAGGAATACTGAAAGTTGTTTAACTGATTGAATTATAGTCTGTCTGTTAGTTATTAACTTAACTCAGGAAAGTTTACACTGTAGTGGCATCCTGGTTTGTTATCCTTAACTGCTGTTGTTATAATAGTCGCAATGCACTGTACAGTAAAACAAATGGATACCACTGTTACTATAAATGCTTAAGTCTTACAGCTGGTAGGATGAATGTTTTACTGTATTACTGGCCATGCTAACTATCTGTGACTATAAATAGAAAATGAGTTTTTAGTCATTTTAAATGCTGGCATATAAAGTGGTTGCCAACTCAAATTGCATTTAGTAGAGCTGTAATTTCAGTTGCTTAATTAGGACTGCTGTTTGTCTATTTGTTAGTTGCAATTATCCTTGTTAATCATTGTCTTGCTGTTCAAAATATTGCATAGAAAATTGAAGTTATACTCACATTGTTCCTGTATTTAAATTACGCTATTCTCAGGCTCTCTCACAGTTTCTGCCCACTTCTAAATATACCTATGAAGCTGTATTTTAGTCTCCCTCTCACTTCTAATTAACACTCTCTCTTCCTTTACAGTTCCCTTAACAGTGCACCATGTATATCACCCCCAGCCCACACTGCCTACCAGAACTTCTCTACCTAGACCTACCATAATAGCGGCATCAACTTTCAACAAAAAGAAAACTACCTTCAGTGTATGTCCTACTTATGCTACTGCCTCTATCTGTATGCCAAACTACAGTAACCTTATTTCTTTCTGTAAATTAGAGGCATGCACACTTGTCGGACGCTATAGTCCGGGTTCCCCTTGCTCCTAGAGCCCTAACATTAAACTTTATTGCCACTGTCTCCTAGTACACAATTACAAAAATCAGAGGAAAGTAATATATTATTTAGATGCAGGAATAGACTGTGCTTGTTAGTTTATAGCACTGACCTGTGATTTGCATAATAACTATTTTTTTTTCTTTACTTAGGCTGCCTGGTCTGCCTCGTGGTTCTAGTGGTTCTACCTGATTTGTTCACCCTCACTCATCTTGGGCTCACTCCACTTCCCAACTTTACCCCCATTTCCCACCCCACTAAACCTTCCTTTATTCTAACCTCACCACACCCATGTCATCCCATTACCCAAGCACTATCAGTTACCTCACACCAATTAAGTAACCCCTCCCATCACCTACCCTCTTCCAACCTCCCATACAATACACTCATACTCTTATTATTTCCAACCATACATATTCACCACCACAGCCACTCACACCAAACTCCTAAACACAAAATGTTACTCTTTCACATTCATTAAATATAAAACACATCTAGATTGGTTAAACGGCACAATTCCCTTGAATTATTTCAGCTGCAATTGACTGCAGGTAAGAACCTTCTTCAGGTCATTGCCAGCTGTAGGACCACCTCCATGAATCACGACATCCACTCAGTCTACTTGATCTACTTGAGCCAATCAAGATACAACCAAACACCCTGGTTTTGGGTAACTTTCATTACCCATCAATTGACTGGATAAATTATATGTGTTATAAGTCACTTGCCCAAAGATTCCTGGACTTTGTTAACTCCAATGCTCCTGACCAGCTGGTTGATACACCCACAAGGGGCTCAAACATCCTGGATCTGGTGCTCACCACCATGGTGGATTGTTGCATCACCCCAGTGTGTGGTCATCCTGGTGAGATCTGACCACAAATCAGTCTTGCTAGAAGTAACTATAACACAAGATCCCCTTAGCAACAACTAGGCTAAAGACTTCTCCTAAACTAATTGCAACCTCTTATGGAACATCATAAATAGCTTCATAGCCCCTCCCCACTAATGGAACAGATACCTATGCTGAGTTATACACCAGTGCTTTATACGAACACATGAACAATTGTATTGACTCTGCCGTAGCTGATAGAACGAAAGCAAGATCTTCAAGGAAAAACAAATCTGCCTGGTGGACAACTGCCATTAATAGTCTATACAACAGCAGAAAGAGGAAGGAATGGTCTCAAAACTGGAAACACTCCCTCCTCAACTTAAACAAGCAAATAAGACTCCCTAGTGAAGTCCTCCAAAGCTAACTATGAATCCAAATTAACGTCCCTAACTAAGGATAAGCACAAGGTGTTCTTTAGTTACATCCTTAATCTCAAAGGTAAGGCCCAGATTAGTGCTGATGTCATAGATAATGGTACTACATATACAGAACCTGTAGATATAGAAAACCTGCTGGCTGACAGGTTCAGTGAAAACTTCACTCCCCTGTCCTTACCACATATACCCCCAAAGCATCCCTAACACCTCTCTCTCACCTAGTATCTCCAAAGAGGAAGGTGTTAAAACACCCTCTCCAAGGCCAAAAGCACAGCCTCTATGGGACCAGTCAACATCCCAGGCTGTGTTCTAAATAGCTTAAGACAGGAATTAGCATCACCACTGAGCATGATTTTCAATCACAGCCTAAGTCCTCGCTTTGTCCCACAGAACGGAAAACAGCTACTGTCATCACTTTGCACAAAGGGGGAGCATCCACAGACCCCAGAAACTATCGACCTATTAGCCTAACCAGCCTTATCTGCAAGACCATGGCACGAATCATCATGGACCTTATTAACAAAGATATAGGAAATCTCCAAATGCTCAACCCCTCACAGCTTGGCTTTGTCAAAGGGAGATCATAGGTTCATAGGTTCATAGGTAGGTACTAGGCTATCTGCCTGATGGCATTTATAAGCCTATCCAGAGTGTGTCAGCTTTCGCTGCCCCGTTGATTAATTAACTGAGCCTCTGTCAAGAAGAGCCAATGAAGTGATCCTAGGGGTGTAATTTCTGTAACCCATCCACTCGTCAAGGTTTCTCTTGAAGAGTGTTAGTGAGGGGCTCTGCCTAATGTAGTTAGGAATTTTGTTCCAAAGCATGGAGAGTCTCTGTGACAGGAATCTATCATGCCTGTTAAACTTGGTGGACTTCTTCAAGACAGTCACCAAAGCCCTAGACGAGGGCAAATCTGTGCATACGGCCTACCTAAGCTTAGCTAAGGCCTTTGACACAATCCTGCTCTAAGGCATCATTGAAAAAACTCACCCATCTGGATATCAACCCATATGTTGTCAGGTGCATTGCAAACTAGCTCTCAAATAGAACTCATATGGTCAAAATACGGGACTCCACCCCCACCAGCAGACCCGTAACCAGTGGTGTTCTACAGGGATTGGTTCTGGGACTCCTACTGTTCAGAATCTCTTAAGTACAGGCTGAAACTAAAGGGCTGTGGCTGACAAAGTTTTCTGATGACTGTAAAGTGGGAGCAATCATTGAAGCCCATATCAAGGTTAACATCCTACAAGAAGGTCTTATGCAGACTAATGACTGGTGCCAAAGTCATTGCAAAAACTGTATTATCATCCCCTACAGCAAGGGTGATGTTCCTGCAAATTACCACATCAATAGCAATACCCTAAGCACACAGTTGGTGGTGAGAGATTTGGGCACACAGGTCGACAGGAACCTTAACTTTGATCATCATGTCTCCAAAGTAGTAAGAAGGGCATTTTATATTGCTCATCTCATAAGTAAGGGCATTGCCTCCAGAAAAAAAGAGGTTATAACCCCCTTTACTCTTCCCTCATCAGGCCAATAATAGAATACAACACTCCCTTTGGTATGTTCCTTTCCAAACACCTGCAGCAATTGAAGTGACTACATAGGTTCCTTACGAAGAAAATTCAGGGTCTTCAAGATCTGTCTTATGTGGACAGACTGAAATCATTGCCCTTTACTCTGTGTTGTACAGACTGCTCTGAGGTGACCTGTGCCTTGAATAAAGAGTAATCTCTGACCCATCTTTAAGGGAAATGCTGCACATTCACAAGTCAAATGGCACAAGGATCACTCACTCAAAGGACTGTGACATCACCAGAACTTGCTGAAGAGACAGAGGTTGCCACCTTTGGAACAGCCTTCCTAGTCATGCTAAAGCATAATTTGGACAATTGGATGGGTAACCAGAAATTCAACCTGGGGGTTCTACCTGTGTCCCTCTTGGACAGGGGCAATGCGTGCTGATTTTAGTGTCTGCTTGAACCAGACACCCTTGGGACCATGGGATAAACTTGGCTAGGCTTGTAAGGGCCCTGGGGCTGTTAGCCTAGTAACTTCCTATGATCCTATGAGAGACAATTTTTCACACATAGAGAAAAATAGATTATCACAGAGGCTAAGCATGAATGGAACCTGCTTGTATGGAAGAGTAGTACTGTGTGGAGCAATCACGTGTTGACAGGTCTGACATACATGATGAATGCTGTGGGTGGTTACAATAGATCTAGGGAGACCTGTCTGTGACATTACTCTGTCATGATCATCAGTGAAGCCAATAGTCTCCTCCACTATGGGAGGGAGAAAATGCCACTAGTGGTGGGGCAAAATAGCCCACCCAGGATGAGATATCTATTTTCATGGCCTCCCATCATACCACCTGCCAGGTCACTGGATACCTGGAGAGGTATTGAGTCAGGTATTCCAGGACATACAGGTGTGTCCAATATTCATGAACAGTGCAGCATACACCAGTTTTCATTGAAGGTCATTATTGCACAATTCTTAATGTATAGTTATATTTTTGTTACAGCTGCAAAACTACACCATGCATGTGGAAGCACACATGATGTGGATGAATGACAAAGGTGTTATACAGCATGCTATCTTACCAAAACAGTACATACATAATATTGTCATCAATATGTGTGATGCTGTGTTTTTCACTTGCATAGGCCCATCAACATTTGAACATAAGCAATATGCCACATAAGTGTCTCCATATCCTGTTAGTGTGATCCAAAGTTGATGTGTGGTTATTGCCTCCTGTTATAACTGTGGTGTATATTTATATGTTGCTGTTTGTGTGTCATTTTAACCTAAAGCTACATCATTGCAAGACATGGGACAGGAACCACCTGCTACTGGCAGACCTGGTCAGATATGTTAATGCTGGCTTATTCCCTACATAGGTACATCTACATATCATGTGCACTGTTTGTCGCACAAATGTCTCCATATCATATTACTGTGATCCATAGTTTTTGTGTGCCTCTGCCTCCTGTTATGACTGCAGATTATACTCACATGGTTGTTTGTTTGTTTGCCATTATATACTACAGGATCCATGTTATATCAGAATATACAATCCCAAACCAGAGAGGGCATTCCTGGTAAGGCTGTTTAGATGTTTGCTACTGTTCATTATTGATAATTACATATGTGCCCTTCATGACTAATGTGATCTTTTTCACCTGCATAGGACACCTGCAATCAGAACATCACCAGCACCTATCCAGCATTTGTGCCTATTTTATTGAGTTATACCTCAACCTTAATGCTACATGATGACTTGTATGGACTTACTACTGAGTGGTGTACATGTATTTTTTACATGATGGTGTCATTTCAACTCTCACCACCAGCAGTGGAGTCAGAGGAGGACATGCCAGGTAGGTTTTACTACTTGCAATGGCATTATCTATCATATGTGGTTGATTTGCAACTGGCACAATGAATCTCTCTGTCATATATATAGGGTCTCTGGACCACCTAAAGGCATGATGACCTGGTAAGTTAATAATTAGCAGGACAATGTTGTATCTTTTAACTTCTGTGAATGTATATGACATGTCAACTGTCACTTTTCTGCAGCGTGTTCACTGTCTGCTTCCTCTAGTAGCCTGTGTACTGATCCTGAGTTGGGATGTGATGTGCCTTACTCTGGTAGTATGGCCAGTGGTTCACAGGTCAATGCACTGGGTTCATTCTTTGATCCAGAACGGGACAGACATGTGATTCATGGTGTTGCCTCTGGGAGGGAGGTTAATGTCTCCAGCCATTATGATGAGGATGGAACATCAGATGACAGACATGATGATGACCAAGTTGTCCCATAAAGAGTCTGGAAATGATGGTGAATCTTCCCCATGATAACCTCCTAATGTCCATCAAACTACATGTGGAAGTGTAGCTGATGAGTGTGGACAGGAATCAGACAGTATTTTCCTACTATTACAGACAAATGAACATTCACAGCAACATCATAGATATGATCTGAGTGCTCTTGCCCCTGCCACAGATCATGTAGCACACCACCTCCATGTGTTACATGAGGGACAGGACAGAAGGCATGGGGAGGTCATGGTGTGCAGCATGACATTGTGGTACCTGCTGCATGCCTAGCTATGGTGGTACTACAGCAGTGCTGTAGTCCAAACTGGCTGTTGTGCCCTAATAGTAATGATCAGATTATCTCCAGTAGGGAGAGGCAGACCCAGACATGGACTTCAGACATCAATATCTGTGTTGCAATGTGCATGTATAGCTGCTGTTGGTTACTCATCTGTTATCCCGGTAGTCATATCCAGACAGACACATCACAGTACTGCTCCTAACCATAATGTGTCCCAAACTGCTGATGTCCCCACATCCAGCTCCTCAGCACTGTGGGTCGAGTGTTTCCAGACATGGCAGGGACAGCTAGGTCTGCAGTATGAGCCATCAGAGTGGGCACCCTTAACTGCATTAGAGTAAGAATGACAGTTGATTAAACGTGTGTCCTGCTGTGTAATTCTGACCCTGTGGCAATGATGGCCACTGTGCTAACCACTGACTAACCTATTAGTCTGTTGCTATTGGGTTTTTTTGACCATTGTTTTGTCCTAGATGACTAGCTGCAAGTTGTGATATGAGGTACTTATTTATCATGGTATAATTTAGCAAAGATATTGATGACAATAATAGTGTATGTGACTAACTCCATGCTCCTATGTTTGTATCTCTTGCTAGTTCACATACAGCGGATATTTACATGATTAACAGCATGTTATCTTTATCCCCCAGCTTTGATTGTTACATTACACATTTCTTTGTTGCCTGCCATTCCTTCATGCTCATTTATGCCTCTGTATGAGCACCTGCATTATTTATGGCATTTTAGTAGTGTACTGCACATACCTCAACTTCAGCATACACTGCCCTTTTATGGACCTGTTCTCATTTCAACCCCCATGCTGATATGTAGTTCCCATGTGTACCTTCCCATATCTCACTGATTCCACACACACATATTTACCTATGTTGTTGTAATATTCAAGAATCCAGGAGGCAGTTACAAGGACAATGATACCTTCAGCGTCAGCAGCTAAAACTGTATATCCAAGAAAAAATATGCCTGGTATCACCACAGCTCTTCAAATTCACGACCTTTTATTAAAACAATTAGTAATCAGCTCTATAGTATGTAAGCACTTTCGGGTTTCTCCACAAACCCTTCATCAGACATATTCAGTAACGTTTCTCATCATTTAAATATAGAAAAAGGCGCCAAAAAGTTTTTAAACCCAATTAATTAAATACATACCAAAATTCTCCACTAGACGGTAGTATTTCATCAGAAATTCAGTTCTCTTACTACATTTAATGACTTACTCACAAAAATACATTTATTACATTCATAATGTATATAAAAATATAAATGTTAAAAAATGAATAAAAATAGATATACAAATATAATGCATATATATATATATATATATATATATATATATATATATATATATATAATATCTATGTTCCATATATTAATATATATATATATATATATATATATATATATATATATATATATATATATATATAAATGCATAAAAAGTAAAGGAAGAAACAGACCACGGCTGTACAGAATGCAAGATAGTTTAATCCACAATGAACATAGAAAGGTGAGTGCTTTCGTGGACCAAGCCACTTCATCAGACATTGAAACAAAGTATAAAATCCCTTTATATATCTTCCTACACTCACTAATTGGGACACCACCTTAATTTAAAGTCACAGGTCATCCCATGTGCAAATGAAAGACAGCATATAAAAACAGCATATAAAAACAGTATAAAAAACAGCATATAGGAAACAACACATTTAAAAACATGAACCAACATTTTTTTAAAAACTAAAACACACCAAAGGTATATTAATGTTTCACTTTAACAAGTCTCTTCCTAGGAGAATGGGCTTGATGTTCATTTTGTCATTAAGCTCAGTGCCCATACTGGCCCTGAATCTCACAATCCATTCAAGTTCTTTCGTCTCAACTTTCAATTTCACATCACCCCCCCTGAGGTTGTCCACAACTCTGTCAATGGCCATGAAGGTGAACCTATGTGTATCACCAAAGGTTCCTACATGTCTAGCTAAGGCATCTGTCTCTGCCTTCCTCCCTATATCATAGGAGTGCTCTCGCATGCGATCTCCCAACCTCCTGGTCGTCATCCCTACATAGAATGACGCACAGACCACACAATGGGCCAAGTACACAAAATTTGTACTATTACAGTTTGCAGAGAGTTTAAACTTAAACACTCAGTCCATATCAGGATGCTTGAATTCTCCACTAAATCTATGTACATACAGAAATTGCAGGCTTTACAGGGAATGGTACCACCTTTACCCTCACTAACAAGATCCTTTGCCAGGCCATGTTGTGACCTAGGTCCACACAGGATCCTTTTCAAGATCTTTTTATTTTTATATACAAAGTTTGGGGTATCACCCACTAAACCTTTAATAGCATCATCAGCACACAGGATGTTCCAATTCCTGTGAAGAATGTTTTGTAGAAGCTTGATATTACTGGAGTAAGTTACTGACATTCTCATTTGTCCATCCAGAGTCTCTGCCCTCCGAAGTGGTCATTCACCATCAGAGAAGTATGGTCTACCCTCTGTGCTCCTACATTCCATTACACCCCTCTGGGTGTCCTGATGTTCAGTGGGGACATAACCCCTCTGTGAGAACCTCATTCCCAGATCACCCAACTCACTTTCAAATCTATCCTGATCGGCTGTCAGCCTAGAAGTCCTCAGTCCCTGCCCCCTCACAATGTTCTTAAAAATGTGTTGGGGATGCATGCTCTTTCTGTGTAAATAGCTATTTCTATAGCAATCCTTTCTGTGTATTTCTGTTTTAAATTGTCCATCATCCTGATCCTGAGATGTTTATTGTTGTTGGAGTTAGTATTAGAAAACAATGGCTTTCTATATGACAAAGAGTTGTTGTTGTGTCTTTCGGCTTTTCCCGGTTAGGGGTCGCCACAGCGGAACTCCGGTCCGCTAATGATTGGCAGTAGATTTTTACATGCCGGGTTGCCAGCCCTGATGCACAACCTTCAACAAAGGTACGCCCATTCACACTATTTACAAAAAAAGGAGGTTGCCATGGGAACACCTTGTGCGAATTCATATGCAAATGTAGTCATAACTCAATGGGAGAAAGTGTAAATATTGGACACAGAATATCGAAGTAAAATCAAATACTATAACAGATTCATGGATGATGTTTTTTTCTTATGGGAAGGGAGTGCGGTTGATTTGCAAGCATTTATTGTATATATAAATCAAACCACCAACTTCCTGAAATTTGAAGGGAAATGGTCCACAACAGGAAATGAGTTCCTAGATGTATTTATAAACAAAGAAAATGATAGATTTACGACTAGATTATATAGAAAGAGCTGCAGGAAGAATGGTCTACTCCATCGAACAAGTATGCACCCAAAGCATATTTATCAGAATATAGTAATTAATCAAGGAAGGAGAATATCAAACTTAACTAGTGATGATACTGTATGTGAACAAACATTGAATCTCCTTAGTGATGAATTTGCATCAAGGGGATACTCTAAACAAGAAGTTGAGACATTGATATGAATATGGTAGATAGACAAGGAAAAGGGAGATCTTATTTTATAAAAAGAGATATTAATGCAGCAATATCAACACAAACAGATATGCAATTGACCCATACTAATGATAAAATAAGGATGAATATCTCATTTTCTAATAATAACAAAATGGTAAATGGAGTGATAAAGAAAAACTGGGCAATTTTGACTACTAATGAAGAGATATGTAATATTGTTGGCCTTAACCCTAGGTATAGTTATAGCAATAGTAAATCTTTAAAAAGGCTACTTTGCTATGAAGAGAATAATACAAGTAGGGTGGTATCTAGTAGACATGGTACCTTTCCTTGTAGGAGCTGCAACCAATGCTCCTATATGTCTGGTTCTAGTAGCTTTACACATCCAGATAATGGTAGGACGTATGTTTTTAAACATTATGCAGACTGTAAATCTAGAGACCTCATTTATTTGGCTAGTTGTGAGAAATGTACAAGGTACTACATAGGTAAAACCAATAGAAACCTAAGAGAAACGGTGAGAGAGCACATCTATGCCATTAATCGAGAGGATGAAACAAATGCCTTGGCCAAGCACACACTGGATAATGATTTAAGCCATAAATTTAAATTTACAGCAATAGAGCTAGTTAATAGGAGCAAGAGACTAGGCAACATTAAGAACCACACAGAACAACATGAAATTAAATGGATAATCAGGATGCAGTCAGATAAAGGGAAGGGGTTGAATGATAGAGTTTCCATCAAACCATTCCTAAGAGACAGACCTCTAAAACATTAATTGTATATTCAGGAGAAATACTAGCCTATAAAGGCTATATAAATGTATATTAAGTTACTGTTTTTAAGAGATAGACCTTCCAAAACATTAGTAGTATATTTAAGAGAAACATCAGATAACACATTAATATATATATTTTAATATATGGAACATAGATATTATATATATATATATATATATATATATATATATATATATATATATATATATATATACATTATATTTATATACATATTTTTATTCATTTTTTTAACATTTATATTTTTATATGCATTATGAATGTAATAAATGTATTTTTGTGAGTAAGTCATTAAATGTAGTAAGAGAAGTGAATTTCTGATGAAATACTACCGTCTAGTGGAGACTTTTGGTATGTATTTAATTAATTGGGTTTAAAAACTTTTTGGCGCCTTTTTCTATATCTAAATGATGAGAAAGGTTACTGAATATGTTTGATGAAGGGTTTGTGGAGAAACCCAAAAGCGCTTACATACTATAGAGCTGATTACTAATTGTTTTAATAACAGGTCATGAATTTGAAGAGCTGTGGTGATGCCAGACGTATTTTTTCTTGGATATACAGTTTTAGTTGCTGACGCTGAAGGTATCTTTGTCCATATAACTGCCTCCTGGATTCTTGAATAGTACTGTGATTTTTTTTGGCAAGTGAAAGGAACATGGCTGAAGGAAATGCTCCTGAACTTGATATACCATGTGAAGGTAATAAGACTGCCAACGTTAATGAAGCTTTTAATCGTTTATTAAAAGCAGAAACTAATGTGCTATTGCAGTTTCATAGAACAGAACTGTTAAATGCCAATGAAAATGAACATCATAATGCACATACTATTAATATCTTGCAATTGACACGTAAAATTAAAAGTTTAGTGGTTAATTAACAAATGCGCAATGGCAACGGAAACACATGGAGGCGTGTTTATGCTTCCATGTTATACCAAGGGGGCTTAGAATTTTAAAGATGCCTACATATGGCAGTTTGTATCCAGAACTTTTAACCAAATGGCAGCAACTCAACATTGACACTAGTTTTGCATATATGAAACTACTCATCGAACAATTCATAAAAATTGAAAGTGACATTAATTATGAAATAACTTCTTCTTCTTTCAGATGTCCTGTTAGGGGTCGCCACAGCAGATCAACTGTTTCCATTTCTTCCTGTCCTCTGCATCCTGCTCTGTCACACCAACCACCTGCATGTCCTCTCTCACCACATCCATAAACCTTATCTTAGGCCTTCCTCTTTTCCTGTTATCTGGCAGCTTCATCCTTAGCATCTTTTTCCCAATATACTCTGCATCCCTTCTCAGCACGTGTCCAAACCAACGTAATCTTGCCTCTCTAGCTTTGTCTCCAAACCTTCCAACCTGGGCTGACCCTCTAATATATTTATTCCTAATCCTGTCCATCCTCGTCACACCAAGTGCAAATCTTAACATCTTCAACTCTGCCACGTCAAGCTCTGACTCCTGCCTTTTTTGTCAATGCCACTGTCTTCAACCCGTATAACATAGCTGGTCTCACTACCCTCTTGTAGACCTTCCCTTTCACTCTTACTGGTACTCGTCTGTCACAAATCACTCGACACTCTTCTCCACCCACCCCATCCTGCCTGTACTCTCTTCTTCACCTCTCTTTCACACTCACCATTACTCTGAACTGTTGATCCCAAGTACTTAAACTCATCCACCTTTGCCACCTCTACTCCCTGCATCCTCACCATTCCTCTATCCTCCCTCTCATTCACACAAATATATTCTGTCTTAGTCCTGCTGGCCTTCATTCTTCTTCTCTCTAGAGCATATCTTCACCTCTCCAGGGTCTCCTCCACCTGTTCCCCACTCTCACTACAGATCACAATGTCATCTGCAAACATCATAGTCCACGGGGACTCCTGTCTGATCTCATCAGTCAACCTGTCCATCACCATTACAAACAAGAAAGGACTCAGAGCTGATCCTTGATGTAATCCCACCTCCACCTTAAACGCATCTGTCACTCCCACTGCAGACCTCACCACTGTCACACAACCCTCGTGCATATCCTGTACCACTCTTACATACTTCTCTGACAGTCCCGACTTCCTCATACAATGCCACAACTCTTTTCTAGGCACCCTATCATATGCTTTCTTTAAATCCACAAAGGCACAATGCATCTCCTTCTGACCTTCTCTGTACTTCTCCATAATCATGAAATAACGATCCTAACAAATGAAATAACATCACAAACAACAGAAAGGGATTTAATACTGTTTCATGAGGATGTATCCTCACACATAACTATTTTAGAATGTAGATTGCTTCTGGATAAAAAGAAGAAACTTGAACGTGATCTTAAGGATTTCAATGCCGGTAATTTGTTCTCTTGGCCGAGAGAGCAAAGGGAAGCAAGGGAACCAATAGCGACCATGTATTCGAACCAACCCACTCATGGGAACCAATCAAGGAAAGCTAAATCGACCAATGCCCCCTTTCAAGTCTCTGAGAAGCAGAGATATGAAAACGGAGATGACAACATGGAAATCAACATGCAGGGCAGCAAGGAAGTAGAAACCACACATTTGCAACAGCGAATGTCCTATAATGGGACAGATACCATACAAGCATCTAGCTCAAGTAACCATGTTAGAAGAGAGGGGTCCCTGATGCTGGAGAATCAAGTGACTGACAATGCAGATGTAGAAAAGGAGTGATTGAATGTCATTAATTTGACTGGCTCTTCCTCTACAACAAGAGATGTTAGAAGAAAACAAAGGGCAACAGAACCTGTCTTGGAATCGGTTTTTCACCAATTTCCTCTACCGATTCAAGACCAGGGAAAATGGACACCAAACAGAGGCAGCAGAAAATGGAAGGTATCAGAAGAACATACAATGCTGCAGAATAAGATACAAAGGCAAGTGAACCAGAGCTAATTGTTAATTTGTCTAAATATGAACTGAAAGACTCAGAGAAGTCACTTTTAAATAGAGGGCTATCCTTTATACCATCTAAAGGAACTGACGTTACTGAGTTTATTCTTGAAACGAAAATGTTTGTAAGAAATGTGGCTCTAAAAATGTTGTATAAAGAAGAGAATAAAAATAGACAGTTTTTGTTTAAAAAAACAAGTGTGTTTACACCCAACGTGCATCCACTACTAGAAGCATTTGAACAGGCGTGTGAAAGAGATTTCATACAGATGTCTAATGAAATGAAATACAATAGCTCACATAACTTTTTTAACTTAGATAAAAATGAACGTGAGGCATTGGTTAGTCTAAGCAATAATGATCAGATAGTTATAAGACCAGCAGATAAAGGTGGAGCTATTGTAGTTCTTGACAAATGCTACTATGGAAATGTGATTCAATCAATGCTAAATTATGACACCTATCAATAAATAAATGGTGTACAATTAAGTAGAATAATTAGTAATATGCATAGCAACTTATATGATTTACTGATGTGTGAAGTAATTGATAATGAGCTGTATAAGTATTTTCTAGTTGAGTCACCTATCATACCCATTTTTAGAGGTCTACCAAAAATTCACAAAGACATACATAACCGCAAGATGAGGCCTATAGTCTCTAGTAAAGGTTGGCTAACAGAGCCACTTTCAATATATATAGAAAAACAGCTTAAGGAAATAGTACAGACTATTAGTACAATAACTAAGGACACCCAAGAATTTCTTAAGAGCATGTCAGACTATACACATGACATGATAGATTTATCAAATATATGGCTTGTAACTTTAGATGTGAAATCCCTATTTACAATGATACCTAATGAGGAAGCCCTTGAATTTTTAAGGCAATTATGTGCTAGCAATATGACTAGCTTGATTAGAATGAGATGTTTATTGTTGTTGGAGTTAGTATTAGAAAACAATGTCTTTCTATATGACAAAGAGTACTGTTTACAAAAAAAAGGGGGTTGCCATGGGAACACATTGTGCAAATTCTTATGCAAATTTAGTCATGGCTCAATGGGAGAAAGTGTATATACTGGACACAGAATATCGAAGTAAAATCAAATACTATAAAATATTAATGGATGATGTTTTTTTCTTATGGGAAGGGAGTGTGGTTGATTTGCCAGCATTTATTGTATATATAAGTCAAACCACCAACTTCCTGAAATTTGAAGGGAAATGGTCTACAGCAAGAACTGAGTTCCTAGATGTATTTATAAACAAAGAAAATGATAGATTTACAACTAGATTATATAGAAAGAGCTGCAGGAAGAATGGTCTACTCCATCGAACAAGTATGCACCCAAAGAATATTTATCAGAATATAGTAATTAATCAAGGAAGGAGAATATCAAACTTAATTAGTGATGATACTGTATGTGAACAAACATTGAATCTCCTTAGTGACGAATTTGCTTCAAGGGGATACTCTAAACAAGAAGTTGAGACATTGAAAGATATGAATAAGGTAGATAGAAAAGGAAAAGGGAGACCTTATTTTAGAAAAAGAGATATTAATGCAGCAATATCAACACAAACAGATATGCAATTGACCCATACTAATGATAAAATAAGGATGAATATCTCATTTTCTAATAATAACAAAATGGTAAATGGAGTGATAAAGAAAAACTGGGCAATTTTGACTACTAATGAAGAGATACGTAATATTGTTGGCCTTAACCCTAGGTATAGCTATAGCAATAGTAAATCTTTAAAAAGGCTACTTTACTATGAAGAGAATAATACAAGTAGGGTGGTATCTAGTAGACATGGTACCTTTCCTTGTAGGAGCTGCAACCAATGCTCCTATATGTCTGGTTCTAGTAGCTTTACACATCCAGATAATGGTAGGACGTATGTTTTTAAACATTATGTGGACTGTAAATCTAGAGACCTCATCTATTTGGCTAGTTTTGAGAAATGTACAAGGTACTATATAGGTAAAACCAATAGAACCCTAAGAGAAAGGGTGAGAGAACACATCTATGCCATTAATCGAAAGGATGAAACAAATGCCTTGGCCAAGCACACACTGGATAATGATTTAAGCCATAAATTTAAATTTACAGCAATAGAGCTAGTTAATAGGAGCAAGAGACTAGGCAACATTAAGAACCATACAGAACAACATGAAATTAAATGGATAATCAGGATGCAGTCAGATAAAGGGAAGGGGTTGAATGATAGAGTTTCCATAAAACCATTCCTAAGAGACAGACCTCTAAAACATTAATTGTATATTCAAGAGAAATACTAGCCTATAAAGTCTATATAAATGTATATTAATTTACTGTTTTTAAGAGATAGACCTTCCAAAACATTAGTAGTATATATAGGAGAAACATCAGATAACACATTAATATATATATATTTTAATATATGGAACATAGATATTATATATATATATATATATATATATGCATTATATTTGTATATATATTTTTATTCATTTTTTAACATTTATATTTTTATATGCATTATGAATGTAATAAATGTATTTTTGTGAGTAAGTCATTAAATGTAGTAAGAGAACTGAATTTCTGATGAAATACTACCGTCAAGTGGAGGATTTTGGTATATGTTTAATTAATTGGGTTTAAAAACTTTTTGGAGCCTTTTTCTATATTTAAATGATGAGAAAGGTTACTGAATATGTCTGATGAAGGGTTTGTGGAGAAACCCGAAAGTGCTTACATACTATAGAGCTGATTACTAATTGTTTTAATAAAAGGTTGTGAATTTGAAGAGCTGTGGTGATACCAGGCATATTATTTTCTTGGATATACAGTTTTATGTTGCTGTAATGCCAAAACGGATGCATTTCCCATGCTTGTTGTGTAATCACTGTCATTGATGCACTGCGTGTTTGAATGTAGTAACTCTAAATGAGTCATGCTGCAGCAATAACCTGTGTATTTAGGTGTTCTCTGAGTTAAGCATAGGTTGTGAGGGTTGTTTGTGTTTATTTTCTTTTGGGCCAGCCCTTAGGATGTTTGTAATTAGTCATGCTGCTGTTTGCTGTTTACTGAGTTGTACCACACTGCTGCACATCACACAATGCATAAGTGTTAGTGTACAGCCCCTGCTTTTCAGTTGTGTTTGTGTTGAGACATTCCCATACACTGTATAAACCTACATTTATTTTGGTACTATTTTATGACTGCCTTCCCAGGCTGATTGTCTGTATGATGATATTCTACCTGTCCAGCAACACCTTCTAATGTGCAAATGTCCTGCATCCCACACATTTGCCTGTGTGGTCATCTTTGGTCATATGCCTAACAGAGAGACTTACTGCAGTGATGTTTCCTCTGTATACATCCAGCTATGTTCCATGCTGAGTGTTTTGTATATGTTTTACTTGCATACCTTATGCTTCTGTTCTGTATGATGTTTAATGTGGACAACAAATGGTTTCTTTCCATTTGTCATGCTCTGTTCTACTATTGTTGGACAGCATGTGAACATCACTATTTAGTCTGTGTACATTTGTACATGTGGCTTATCATTACTCAAAGGTATGTGTCATACTCTGCCATGTTGTCTGTGTTAGGACATATTCCTGCATCCCCTGTTGCCCATGTCCATTTCTTCACACACCTGCGTGCTTCTGATCATCCTTTGACTGCTCTGATATGTCATCATCACACATCTGAGGTTCTTGGGGTAGCTCACCCATGCCTACAGCTGGCAGGCCAGCATGTTTTGCTGTTATCATGTTATATAGCAAGGCACACATGGTAACCATCTGTGATGCCTTTCTGCTGTTCATATAAGTGCACCCCCTGATGAGGCCATACATCTAAATCTTTCTTTCAACATACCAGACACATGCTCACTGGTGCTTTTTGTCTTTGACAGGGGTTGATGGGGCTCTGTACAGTGTCATTAGTCAAGGCTCCAGTGGATAACTGTAGTCACCTGATGTAGGAAGGAGAAAACACATATTTTGTCCTCGTATTTACTGTTGACTGGTCAAGATTCTGATTATATCATAGCTGTGGTCTTGTACTTACTGAGTTATAGTCCCTGACAAATTTCACCATGTTGGAAAGCGGCCCGCAGGCCACTTTCTGTCCATACTGCAGCACCATGCACACTACCAGGGTGTGTGTTCACGACATTAGTAATCAGGCCAATTTGCTGAGCACCCCACCTGACAACTGAATTGATGTACCCCCTTCTACTGATGTACCATTCAACATCAGGTACAATTGTGGTTTTAATTATTACATGGGTGGACTCTATTGCACCAAGGACACAGAGGAAGTTGGCTGTGGCATAGAACTGTTGCATGACAGTTTTGCACTCCATGGGTGTTGTTGGGAAGTGGATATATTCATCTACTTTGGTGTACTTTGCTACCAGGAACTGTGCAATTATGGAAGTGGCTGCTATCTGGGACACTCCAACAGCATCTCCTATATGATGCTGAAATGTCTCAGAGGTCAGTATACCTACATTCAGGCACACTTTTGTTTCTATCGGTACTGGGTTTCCCCCAGACTGTGAGCATACATATAGGGTGCACATGTCCTGCACATAGCTTACACCAGCTGTCTATCTAATCTGTATCTATGTATTATTTCCTGGTCAGAGAACAGGCTTAACTGTAGCAAAGTACTTTGTCGGATTTAAGTTCTGTTGGTCATGCTCATGCCCATTGTGTTTTGGAATCCAGTGGGCATGAGCAGAGTCTATAATTATCCTGCACTGAGTAGATAATTACATGGACTTGTTTTAGTGAACGTTATAAAAGCACATCCATCACTGATGTGTTACCTTCCTTTGATGTACTATGCTATCCACAACTTTCTTTTGGAATCCGACCCATAAAAGTAATGCATAGTTACTAAAAACTTACATGTACAGGTATGAAACCTATTAGGATTGACTGATTATCCAGAGATCTGGAGGTGACATTTATGGATGTTTATTTTTCCAGGGACTTTGAGGAACTTATTGAATTCAATCAAATGAGGTATTTTGTAACAGAATCCATGCAATGAAGGAATGAACATAATACACCCTGTATTATTTTTCCCTATTTTTGTTGATGAATAGTTAATGGTAGAACAGAATATTTTTTTTCAAAAGTAGTTATGAGAATATTAGGAAACTTTGTTGGAAAGATGGAAGGTATGAAAGTTCCTCCAGAAGAAAGTGGGAAGAAATGAGGAAATTAAATGCTTTACTAGTAATAAGACAGTGGAATACTAAATTGGAATTGGTTCAAAAAAAGCCTAAAAGATGAAAAAGTGATATTAAATAACACTTCCTGATGAAAGATGGGAGAACTTAGATAATAGATACTACCAAGGTCTACAAAGACACTTAAAATTAAGTGAAAAGTATCCTTTTATGGTAAGGAAAGTGAATGGTAGAAGGGTGAATAAGTAAAGAGAGATAAAACAAATGACTAGCTCAGCAAAGTTAATGACTAAAGAAAGTAACTGTATGTATGTTAGTGTAATGGCTGGCACCTTGGGTACTTTCTGGATGGAAGGAATAAGATGTAAGATGCTGATTATGCCTTTGTGATGAACAACAGTGTGCTGAAAAAATCTTGTTTAATCATGGTATATAGATTGAAAAATGATCAAGTAATTCTATAGGATATGTAAAATAAGATACCAATGACTCCTGTTCTGTTGGGAAACAGATGGGGCTGGATGGATAAATGTGATCACTCAGGGCAAACAAGCTGGAAAGAAAAGCAAAAAGATTATACAGAATTATATCTGTAAGAATAGACACAATGCAAGATGAATGAGGCATAGCATTTTAAAGTCGTAATTAAACATGAATCAGCAAATCATTAATAAACATTGCCTATAACAATGAGTTTAGATAAGAATATTGGACTGTTTGAACACTATGAAAAGACATTTAAAGCAGTTAGGTAGGAAAATATACAATGATTTAATAGGGAAAGAAGAGTGTTTAGAGAGAGAGGAGCATGCCTGGTAAGTTTGAATGGGGTATACAAAAACTATTGACACAAGGGAATATAATGAGCAAGTGTACTTGTTTGCTGGCTAAGAGTATTTGAGAAAAGAAGGGCTGAGGCATTCCAGATGACTAGATTGTAGGTTAAGATAGCAAACAGCTGACTAGCTGTAATAAATATTTAAAAAGAAGACTCAGTGGTACATATGAAAGGATTTAATTAAGGAAGCAGTTATCCAATTTTTTTATTTTTCCTAGACAGAAATAAACAGATGATTCATGTACATGAAGGTTTCCAACATGTTAAACTGGTTGGAAACAGCCTGGAATGTTTCAAAGGGGAAATTACAGACCTGCCCCGGCTGCCTCACTGAAATAGGGGAGAAGCTGTTAAAGAATATAAATTATATACTACTGTATACTAGTGTATTATGTTAATAGTGGATGGCAGATAAAGAAATGCATCTATTTGTGTATATTTGTGTATTATATTCTTGTTATTGCTTTATGTTTCTATTTCAGAGATAAATATATGTTTAAAAAATGAAAAGATAACCCTGGGTTAGAAAGAGCTAATCCCTACATTGAAATAAGCCCTTCATCCCATCTGTAACAATGTCTCTGCAAACTGTTTTATGCTGCAAACTATACTCCGTATAAATAGACCTTTCCTGGTAGATTATGCCTACTTAATTACTGGCTTAGTCTTCTCAACCCAGGATACTTTCCTCTTTCTGATGAATCAGTCTTATTTATATGTACCCTTATTTTCAAACTATTATGCCTTGCCCACTACTAGAACTTTAAAGAACAAATCCTTGCACCAAACTGCTTAGATCTATTACAGCTCTATTCTCTTGTTCATAGGTTCGTAGGTTGGTACTAGGCTATCGGCCCTAGGGCCTATACAAGCCTAGCCATAACAATTCTCTGGATATTTCTTCCCACAATATTTACTTCCTGGGACTCCTGTCTATCAGGGCAACTGACATGATCCCTGAGGTGAATTTCCTACCTCCCATCCAATCGTCAAAGTTCCTTTTGAAGAGGACCAAGGAGGTCCTCTGCTTGACATGTATGGGCAGTCTATTCCAGAGTATGAGGAGACTCTGGGTCAAGAACTTGTCCCTCAAGCATGTTTTGTTCATTGTGTTGACAAGGTTTAGATCCCTGGAGTGTGTAGCTCTGAGGGATTGAGATTTCATTAAGTGGAGCATGTCCAACAGCTCAGGGTTTGACATGACCATGTATGTTAAGTGGAGATCACCACTGAGTAGACGATATGCCACAGAGTATAGCTGGAGTTTTTTTTACATGGTCAGCATAGGGCATCTGCTTTAGGCCTGTAATTCTTTTAGTGAGGTATTTCTGAGGCCTTTCCAGCTGCTGCAGATGTATTGTGAGGTACACACCAAACAGGGCGTTGTACTCTATAATGGGTCTAATGTGGGATGAGTACAGTGGGACAATGACCTCCTTTTTTCTAGATGAAAAGTCCTTAGTGATGAGGTGTGCCAAATAGAAGGATTCCATGACTGTTGTGGCGATGTGGTTATCGAAGGTGAGACCACTGTCCACCTGTGTCCCTAAGTCATCACACTTTCAGTGTTTAGTGTACTGCCACCTATGTGGTAATTCATGGGTACATGTTTTTTCCCAAAGAGGATAACTATACATTTCTTGGCATTAAGCTTGAGCTCATGGCTCTGGTACCAAGCATCTGTTTCTGTAAAGCCCTTTTGTAGAATATCCACATAATATGGGTATTCAATAATGACTCCCAGTTTGCAGTCATCTGAGAACTTTGTTAGCCAGAGTCCCTTAGTGTTGGCTTGTACTTCAAAGAAGTAGATGCCAAACAAGAGAGGTCCCAGGACTGAACCCTGAGGTACTCCATTTGTCACCTGTCTGGAGCTGGATTTGGAGTCGGCTACTTTTACAGTCTGGGTTCTGTCAGTAAGCCAGTTGGCAACCCATCGAGTGACGTAGAGATTTATGCCCAGCTTAGTAAGTTTATCTATGATTCCAGAGTGGGGGATGGTGTTGAAGGCCTTGCCAAGGTCCAGATAGGCTGTGTGGACCGCCTTACCCTCGTCCACAGCTTTGGAGACTGATTCGAAGAAATCAGTAAGGTTCAGGAGACAAGATCGGACCTTCACGAGCCCAGACTGGGTGGGGTCCAGTGTTTGAAGGCTGCCAGTGTCTTTGTTTATAAGTTTCATGATAATGCATTCCATGCCCTTGCAGATCAGGCTCATTAGACTGATGGGACAGTAGTTCCCGGGTTCCAAGGTGGATCTCCTCTTGTGGAGTGGGATAACTGTAGCTGTGCGACACTCAGTGGGCATGAAGCCTGAGGTGAGGCTATGATTAAACATGACACTTAGGTAAGGCGCCACTTCATTTTGTAGTTCATGTAGTACACAGACCGGGATGTCATCTGGTCCCATGGATGCTGTATTCTTAGCTTTGGATAGTGTGGTTTTTATCTGTGTGGCCATGATTACTGGAATTTGGCAATCTTTTAATATTGAGATGGGCCCTTTAGGGGGTGAGGGGGGGCTGAATTTGGCACTAAATCGATCTGCCAGGATATTGGCAATATCCTTGGGATCAATATATTTAATGCCATTCTGTTGTAGCTCAGAGCAGATCTGTGCAGTGCCATTTAGATTCTTGACATAACTATAGAATACCATGTAGTTGTCTTTGGAATCTTTTGCATTTTTATTTTCGTAACTAGCTTTGGAGGAATTTATGAGGGATCTCAGCTTCATACTGAGGCTGGTAAGGGAGTTTTTTGCATCCTGGGATTTTCTCTTTTCTGCAACAGTTTCTTCCTTCTGTTGTATAGCTTGTTTATGGCAGGGGACCACCAGATTGGCTTCCTTTTTTTTGGAGGAGACTGTCTTGGTTCTATTTGGGATGGCACGATTCATGCACTAGTGGATGTGCTCATACAGTGCCTTAGTGTAGGATTCAGCAGTCAAACTTTCAGCTCCCGTCTGCATGTGTGTCATGAAGTTTGTCACTTCTGATTGAGTAGCATGAAGTTGGCTTTGGAGAAGTTTCTTATAGAGGTTTCCTTATTGGGAGGGTGGGGATGGGATGTGTATGTCAAGGGTGATTAGCTTATGGTCAGACCTGACCAATGGGGGGTGACCACTGGTGTGGAGCATCTATCTCCCATGTTGGTAATGACCAGATCTAGGATATTGGAGCCCCTGGTGGGACAATGGATTAGTTGATCCAGGGCATTGGAATTTATGAATTCCAAGAACCGTTGGGAAAAGGTGTTGGTACCCGAGCAGTTTTCCCAGTTAATGGCAGGGTAGTTGAAATCACCCAGTATTAGGGTGTTTGGTTGTATCTTAATATTTTCCAGTATGTTTAGAAAGGTATATTGAGAACCTTGGGGCATGGTGGGGGATCTGTAGCAAGCTACAATTTGGATTGCAGTCTCACCTAGTGTTAGTTGCACCTGGAGAATTTCAGATGCATTGTGTTGGGCAACTAGCCTGGAGGTGTGAATATCCTTGGTGAATATGGACACTCCTCCACCTTTAGTGTTTTGGTCTTGGTTTGGTGGCCGAAAAGTGTGGTAAGAGTTGAAGCCTGGTATTTCAGGGTGTTTTCTGAAGCCTTGAGCCAGGTCTCAGTTATTGCACAGATATCAATGTTCTCCATTTTTTAGGAGTGCCTCAAGAGAGTGCATTTTGAGGTTTAGACTTCTAGCATTGAGTAGCATTACCTTCAGATTTTGCATGCTTGTATCTGTTATGGTGGTGGTTTTGTCCTTTGAACCTTGTCTAAAAAAGGCACTATAGGGGTGGCAAGAGCTTTAGCCAGTAACCTGAATCCCAGGGGCGACAGGTGCAGACCATCTCTGGCAAAGCATCTTGGTTTGTCGATCATGTCGTCCCAGGCAGACAGATACTGGATCCCCTTTCAATGACACCAGAAGCTTAGCCAGTTATTGAAGTCAATCATTTTGTCCTTATACTGTGGTATCATTCTGGTCAAAGGCAGGATACTACTCAGGGCTAGGGTCATACCTACCTGGGCCATGGTCAAGTCTTGACTAAGACAGTGGGACACCATCACCCTCCTGATGCTTGTAATGTCCATAATTACAGGGTTATGACCTATATTATAGTGGGAACAGAGATTATCATGGAACCCCCATGGTAGTAGTAACAGACTGCATGGAGGATCCGCCATCTGATTCAACACATCAAATGACAAGCAGTAGATCTCTAGAAACATACTTCATATGTATTAGATGAAAGAATCTTATTACCACTTTGTACGCTGCAAAAATCATAGGCAACATAAATCCTGATCTTTATTGCCTTAATGAGGGTTCATGGAAATGGAAGTGTGTTAGTGAATCATCAGCTGTAGTGTAGTACTGGTGTTAAGTATGCATGACAACATTAGAGTTATATGCAATTCCAAATTGTGGATAGCTAGAAAAAGTCAACCATGGCCTCAGCTAAATTCAGTCCATGGCTGTGGGAATGATGGTCAGAAATATCCATGTACACCACTGACATATTACATTATTCAGTCTAAGTCATTACGTGCCTATAATCTCATGTGGTCTGCTACTATTCAAATGTGTGAACAACTGGGTAGCACACCATCACCAATGCATATCTTGTGTGACATTCAGCATGTTGGAAAGAGCTAAATATCAAACATTGCAGGTATGAAAGTCAAAGGTCGCTATTTCTACATTTTCCAAAGAATTTGGCATAAGATACAAAACTTAGGACCGGTTAGGACATATGGAATTAACAATGCATGCTACAAATTATGTCGTATGCTAATGACAATTTCATTCTTGTGTCTACCTGAATCAAATAAGGTATGTACATTGCTGAAGTAAACATCTTATCCTACAGAAAATCCACTTATCAAATATGTGGAGGTCATACACTTGGTTTGCAGACTATATTAATTTAATCGTAGAGCTGGCACTGCTATTTCTTTCCTCCTGTGTTTGAACATTCTTTTTGGGGAATCACAGATCTTGTTTTGGATGGTTTCCCTAAAACTCAGAATGACATTGAAGGGTGTCATAGGAGGCTAACAACTATACTACGAAAGGAAGA